>NC_088338.1:20225000-20525000 GCF_036884655.1 Musa acuminata AAA Group
CATTAAGTTTTTTTTTTTTTCTTTCCTTTTGAGAGGATAAGCGGCGAAAAAAAGGTCCCAAGATCTCATTATGAATTAATCTATTTTTTTTAAAAAATATTTACCTACTAAATTACCTAACATCTTCACATTAGAAAATACTTATGCTTGGCAAGAATAAACTCTTGAAAATTAATGACTGATTCATTAATATTATATATATATATATATATATATATATATATATATATTTGTATCAAGATTTTGGTGGTATGATGTGGAGATAATTGGAGTGTTTTGAAGTTTTCCTAGTAAATGTTTAAAGAAATAAACTTAATTAAAAAAAAGATTGAAACCTCTTTCATGAAAATAAGGCTCTATAAACAGATACATTTGTCATGGTTAAATAGAGATAAAATGAGTGAAGAAAAAAAATGTGGAGTCTTGTCAAGAAGAAGAGGAAATAAATTTCTATTTACCTTTTACATCGAAACTCTTTAACGCTTCCTCGCTATTTCTCTATCTCTTATCTTTTTTTTTTCTGGGAAATAAAGAAAATGTAAAAGGGCGTAGTTTGAATTAACTGAAGAGATATAATCTTATATATTTATTATCTTTGTATAGCAAAATATTTTTTTATGAAAATAAACAAAGAGTGCCAAACCATGCGGACCTTATATTCACTATTATTTTATTTATATGTTATTTTATCAATTCGAACATTTTGGTATTAATTAGAATCTTCTTCCTCCACCTCTCTCTCTCCCCTCATCGTACTTATCAACGTCAATAAACCACCTACTCCAAATACAAGCAACAAGCTTTCACCCCCTACAGCAACCTTCACATATGACAAGGCTCTCTCAGCCCCCATACATACATGTATCTTTGGACACAATGGGGATTGTGAGGGAAGGTCGCATATCTACTCGTAGAGATCAGGCTTTTCTCTACGTAACTACACTTGCATGTAGATGCAATGAACATAGAAGACAGAAGAAATTTTTTATCCTATCCTTACTTCTGCTATTCGATGCTGTTTTAGTTTCAACCGCTTTTGCCCCCTTTTTTTTTTTTTTGTGTCGATGGAAATGTGACTTTTTTCTTATTGCTACCGGTACTTCTCAGTAGGGTCGTACCGGTCGAAAACAGCGTTTCTTGGTAAAGGTAAAGGAGGGTGAATGGGGTGGCAAGACACACATGGGAGGCTTATCATCGGTACAATTTGGAAAGCATCCTAAGAATCCGTGTCCCCACGCTACTGATTAGCTTAGACTTATCATTGCGGGTTGTCGTTGTTGCAATAGTTTGATTAGAACATAAAGTTTTCTTCTTCAATCATGTTGGTTTCGTCTCGGTGGCATCCGATAGGAAAAGGGAAGACGAGCTAAGTAATGTTTCCGTTTGTTGGGTGCATCAATTGTTCGTTCCATTAATTGATTGTTCTTATTGATGGTCAGAGCATCTGTCATTAGGGAGTTTTTAATGAGAAACCCATCCCATCCCATCCCATCCCATATAAGCTATATGATGACCAGTCAAGTGCACCAGTTACTTTTTGAAGTTTTCTTCTACGCTTAAATGGGATTTAAAGCATGGCCTTCAATTTTTGTGTTTGAATCATGCCGGTTCGTATAAGGGAGGGCTCAGTACAATTCTGGCGTATGCTGGCGTACCAACATACGGCATGTTGCACGCAGCATGAGACTCTCAAAGGCCACTCGAAACCCTAAAGAAATACAAATTTATGGCTCCTTCTCATCTTTTAATGATATATACAAACCACCTTCACATAATTAAAGTGGTAAAGTCTACAAAACCATAATATTATATATATAGTAAAGGAAAATAAGAGAGTCATCTAAGTGATTAAGCATGATATATGATCGGATAATAAGATCATATATACCTGTAATTTCTTTAATTAATGATCATATCATAATAATAAAGAAATCTCTCTAATCTTGACCAAATTGAACTTTAAATTCAAGTAATTAAGCCAACAAAGTTCGTTTGGATTCAACCAAATTTTGTAGAAATATCTGGCTGGATCTTCAATTCCAACTTTCGTCAGGAGAAATTGGGCTTTCCCTTCAACTATTGCTTGAATTTGGAAGAGGTTTGGATGTGATTTGGCAGAATAGGAATGAAAACGAGAAAGGGGGGCTGTATTTGGGATAGAATGGGAAAAGAGGGCCGAATAGAGCACTTTTAAAGTTTTAGAGTAGCAAATATTTATTCATTGGTCATTTATGTATCATCAACAACATGAATCAGAAATCACTATCATCTGTATCTATAAGTTAAGTTCATGGATTTATTTTCGTTTAGTCTCCGTTATTTCCTTTTCTTTTTCCTTGTTTCAAGGTATTTTGGATTCTTTGGTAATTGTGAGTATCACTGTAATTTTGGAACTTGATTTTTCATATGGTGTAAAACAGTGAGCATCACTTGATTCTTAGGTAACAGTGGCTATCACTTGATTTGTCATTTTCTCCATGTCTCCTATTCCTTTATCATGATAAAACTATTATCAAATTCAGAAAAAAATCCACAAATTAGATTGGAATAGTGAAATACTGGTTTTTGGTTTGTCCATCAGGCTATAATCTACTTAATTACGAAAAAAAGATAGATATTAGAATGACCTACTGACATACTGTCCTTGTGTTCTTTAAGTATCGGCTTGTGTTGCCTGCCTTCAAAACATTGAGGATTGCCACCTTCTTTTATATATATATACATATATATATACATATATATATATATATATAGGACTGATTTTTTACTCTGCAAATGGCTCATTTAGGTTATTTCTATAAGTTCCTTTGCTCCTTGAATCTGTATGCTTGTGTATTGACTTGATGCAACATCATTTCTAATGCTTCATCACGTCAAGAACTTTGAGACATAGTTTATAATTAAAAGGCACTTGTTTCCCATCTAATTGCTTATAGATTGGAGGCAAATCTTTGGAATGTGCATTATTTATTTATTCGGTTGAATAGATTACTGATCTATGTACAACTAGCGACGAAGAACTTTATGTTAATACTATATCATTATTATGTCACCTTAATTCATTTTAATACTATATTGTTATTGAATATTGTATGGTTTTTATTATATTCATAATATAATTGAACCATCTTGTTTCTCTTTTTTGCCAAAGAACAAAGATTGTTATTGAATATTGCATGTTGACAAAGAACAAAGATATTATGAATATAATAAAAACCATATTGTTATTGAATATTGTTATTGAATAACAATATTGTTATTGAAATATTGTTATTGAATATTGCATGTTGACAAAGAACATGCAATATTGTTATTGAATATTGTTATTGAATATTGTTATTGAAATATTGTTATTGTTATTGAATATTGCATATTGTTATTGCAATATTGCATGTTGACAAAGAACAAAGATTGATTTGGAGGTTGAGTATATTCAAGTGCTTGAGATGGGAAGAGCACTTGAATATTTATGGATAGGACAGCAAGAAGTAGCAGCTATTTATGGATTCTTTACCAGCACAAGTGTTGAAGAGAACATATTAGAGCTTGCCAAGAAGAAGATGACCATGTAGAAGATATAACATTCTAAGGGATACTTTTCCATTGCTTCTTTAGAAGGGTGCTGACTAGTGTTCCTATGATTTATATAATTAACTGTTCTAAATTTGTAGGGGTTTGGATCTAGAAGTTAAATGCTGAGGGTAGGCTTGGCAAGTAAGAAACAAAGAAAGAAAGTTCATATTTTAAAGCCTATGCTGCATGCAAGTAAATATTTATTTTTAACATTGGAGAATTTTTTGTATATGTTTTTAAGGGGCTAAACTAGCAAACACATTCATTCCAAAAATGTTGTATGGTTATTATGTTGGGGTTCTTTTTAACATATCAAATATGGATCAAACAATTACTTTATAGAATCAAAACCGAATAGATCCAAAATAATGTATTAAGAATGTTTCCATAAAACTTATTTAATCCACTATAATATGCATGAAATCCTACAATAATTGATAAACATATTAACACGAAAGCGTACCCGATGAATCCATTAGAGTATTTTCTGAATTGATCGGTGATTTGGTCTTCCAATTGCAGAGTACCTTTTGAACTTTAGATTTCTCCTTGACGGGTGAAGAGAAACTTCATTCGATACTGCAACCGGGGACCATAACCTTATTTATAGTCATAACCGATGAATCTACAATTATGATTGTATTCACAATTGATGAATCTGCAATTATGCCTCAAGAGTTTCATATTCCTAACTTATCTCGTCATTAAGTTAGGAACATGATGGTATCCACACAATTAATTTTCATAACAATTATGTCCCTTAGCCAAATAACTTTACTTTAATTGGATCACTTTAATTTTGGCTAATCAAAATAATGGCTTAACACATTTAATTATACATGTGTGACTCTTTAAAATTCTAACAATCTCCCACTGAGTCACATATGTATCCTTATAAATGTGATATACTTTATGAGCTCAAAACTGTTGCCATTATTAAGCAGGACATACAAAACAATTTCGTCCATTGGCCATATTAATATAGGACCAAAGCGGTCTTCGCTATATCAATCATAGCTAAACCCATCAATGATCACTAATATTAACATAACCAAATGACATAGATCAATTATGAAATGTGTAGCATGAAAATTACATGAATGTGATCTGTACATGTCAATTTTCAACTGGTCCAACTTTATCTTTATGAGATCATTAATAACTTTAATAACCATAATGTACAAAGTATAATAAACTGAAGCTTTATTTCTGATTAGAAAATATCTGTACAAATACAGAATCTGGCATAGAACATATAACAAACATATGACAGGCTCCCACTAAACTGAAGTTTCCTCAAATTCTGATATACCCATATGAGCAGTATGCTCATGAAAGACCTTGGGTGGTAAACCTTTTGTGAGAGGATCTGCCAACATAAAGTTTGTTCCCAAGTGTTCTATAGAAATTTGTTTACTTTGTACCCTTTCTTTCACAACTAGGAACTTGATGTTAATGTGCTTTGACTTAGTCGAGCTCCTATTGTTGTTGGAGTATAAAACAGCTGATTTGTTATCACAGTATATCTTTAGTGGTCTTTCAATCCCTTGTACTATTTGCAGCCCTGTGACAAAATTCCTCAGCCAAATTCCATGATTAGACGCCTCAAAACATGCTACAAATTCTGCTACCATAGTGGAAGAAGCAATAAGAGATTGCTTGGCACTACGCCAAGAAATCGCCCCACCAGCCAACATATAAATGTAGCCTGAAGTGGATTTCCTACTGTCTTGGCATCCAGCAAAATCGGAGTCAGAATACCCAATGATCTCCAAATGGTCTGATCTCCTATATGTGAGCATATGATGTTTTGTCCTCTTTAAATATCTCATGACTCTTTTAGCTGCCTTCCAGTGATCCATTCCAGGATTGCTTAAGTATCTGCCTAACACTCCAACAATGTACGCTATATCCGGACGCGTACAAACTTGTGCATACATTAGACTCCCTACAGCTGATGCATAGGGAATCTTCTGCATTTCTTGAGTTTCCAGATTTCCTTTAGGGCACTGATTGAGACTGAACTTGTCTCCCTTTGCGATAGGGGTGTCTCCTGATTTGCAATCATGCATGCCAAACCTTTTGAGTACGTTATCGATATAGCTCCTTTGTGATAATCCTAAAATACCCCGGGATCTATCTCGGTGTATCTGGATTCCTAATACAAAAGAGGCATCACCAAGATCTTTCATCTCAAAATTTCTAGATAGAAATCTCTTGGTTTCGTGCAATAAGCCTATATCATTTGTGGCAAGCAGAATATCATCCACATACAATATCAGGAAAATGAATTTGCTCCCACTGAATTTGTGATACACACAATCATCAACAGCGTTCATCTCAAAACCAAATGAGATAATTACTTGATGAAATTTGTGATACCACCGACGGGATGCCTGTTTTAGTCCATAGATGGATTTTATCAATTTACAAACCATTTTCTTTGGGTCTCCTGACACAAAGTATTCTGGTTGCACCATATAAATTATTTCATCAATGTTTCCATTGAGAAATGCTGTTTTAACATCCATCTGATGAAGCTCTAAATCAAAATGTGCAGCTAGAGCCATAATTGTCCTAAAAGAGTCCTTCGTTGAAACCGGAGAGAAGGTCTCTTTAAAGTCAATCCCTTCCTTTTGAGTATAGCCCTTTGCCACAAGACGTGCTTTATACCTCTCCACATTACCTTTAGAATCCCTTTTGGTTTTAAAAATCCATTTACAACCAATGGGTTTCACACCTTCTGGTAATGGGACAAGTTCCCAAACTTTATTGTCTTGCATGGACTTATACTCTTGATTCATTGCTTCAATCCACTTATCCGAATTAGAATCCTCCATGGCTTGACGGAAGTTGATTGGATCATCTTCCATTATACCACTACTTTCTTCATGTTCCTGGAGAAATACCATATAATCATCTGAAATGGCACTCCTCCTTTCTCTAGTGGATCGTCGCAAAGGTGCTGGCTCTTGCGGCACAGATTCTTGAGGATGTTGAGTTTGTTCCTCATGAATAATTTCTTCATACTGCATAGGAGTTGAAATGACTATATCTTTTTGAGGTATAGATTTTGCCTTATTAGTAGCAACTATATGAATCGGATCAGACTGAACCAATTCTTCCTCAAAGGTAAAGTCTTTAATCTTATTTCTCCTCCCAAACTCAATATCCTCAAAGAATGTAGCAATACCCGTCTCAAAAATATTTCTTGATTTGGGATCATAAAATTTATACCCCTTAGATCGCTCAGAATAACCAATAAAGTAACTGCTTATTGTTCGGGGTTCCAATTTATTTTCATTAGGCCTGTAAGGCCTTGCCTCAGCTGGACAACCCCATACACGAAAGTGTCTTAAACTAGGCTTTCTCCTAGTCCAAAGTTCATAAGGAGTTTTTGCAGTTGCTTTAGTTGGTACTCTATTAAGAATGTAAGCTGCAGTTTTTATTGCTTCTCCCCAGAGTGACTCTGGCAAAGTAGATTGAGAAATCATACTTCTTACCATGTCCTTAAGTGTGCGGTTTCGTCTTTCAGCTATACCATTCATGCTAGGTGACCCAGGCATTGTATACTGAGGGACAATTCCACACTCCTCTAGGTATAAAGCAAATGGTCCTGGACGTTGTTCACCTGAGCCGTCATTTCTGTCGTAATATTCCCCTCCACGGTCAGATCTGACGCTTTTTATCCTTTTGCTGAGTTGATTTTCAACTTCAGCTTTAAATGCTTTGAACACATCCAAAGACTGAGATTTTTCATGTATTAGATACAGGTATCCATATCTAGAGTAATCGTCTATGAATGATATGAAGTATTGTTGACCATTCCATGAAGGTGTTGGAAATGGTCCACAAATATCTGTATGTATCAATTCTAAGACGTCCGTAGCTCTATATGCACCTGATCTCTTAGGTTTGGTTTGTTTACCTTTAATGCATTCAACACAAACATCTAGACATGATAAGTCAATGGGATCAAGAATCCCATCTGACACAAGTCTTTCAACTCTATTTCTAGAGATATGACCCAAACGCTTATGCCATAATATACCAGAATTTTCAATTTTACATTTAGTACCTCGCAATTCCGCATTTAAGGTTTCATGATAGGATGCTATAGTATCAAGTAAATATAGATTGTCATAAGTGATAAGTGAACCAGTTCCAATCATATTTGAATTTAAAGACAAAGTAAACTGATTGTTTCCAAATGAACAAGAATAACCAGATTTGTCCAAATAAGAAACAGAAATTAAGTTCCGTCTAAATGACGGTACAATAAAAGTGTCTTTTAAATCCAAATAATATCCGGTACATAATAACAATCTAAATATTCCTATAGCTTCCACATCTACCGATTTTCCGTCCCCCACATAAATGCTTCTCTCAGCATTATTAGGCCTTCGGTAGCTTAGGCAACCTTGCATTGATACACTGATGTTAGTTGTTGCACCGGAGTCTAACCACCAAGTGTTTCTAGGTACTGAAGTTAAATTGATTTCTGAACAAACCAAAGTAAGGAATGTTCCCTTTTTAGCATGCCAAGCATGATATTTAGCACAGTCCTTCTTTAAATGCCCAGATTTCTTGCAGAAGAAACAAGTATCATTCTTATTTTGTTTCTTCTGTACTGGGTCCTTATCAGCCTCATTCTTTCCATATTTGTATTTTCTTTTCTTGCCCTTAAAGTTGGTTTCGTTTAAAACCAGTACTGAATTGAGGTTAGCAGATATTTTTATAAGAGAACCTAAATAAGAGAACAATAGATAACCAGAAATTATGCTCATATTTATTACCATAAACTTAAGTAAATTCAAATAATGATTTAACCCATCTCAAGATACCAAGTGCAACATTAATATCTTGTCTTTGGACTTCAATATTAATTGCTAATGGTAGTCTTGTTGTAATGATCAAATACTGATAATAAGACATGTCAAATGAAAAACCCATCTTTGGATTGATTTATCATTTACATGTATAACTTTATAATTATCACGTATTTACCATTACAGGTATGTATAAAATCCTGCCAGTCATTAACCTTCCTTTGGGCCGGATAATTACCGCATGGATGTAAATACACACTACATTTAATATTTTCATGAGAAATATTATATATGAGAGGTCACTTTGGCGACTTCATATATTAAATTACTCAATCTAATATTAAACTATCATTAATTGAATTTAGACCATATTAGTCAAATTGGCTTGATCTTAATTTGTTGACTAAAATATTTAAAGCATGTAAATCATTCAATTTATGTCAACAAACAACTTTATACAACCAATATTATGTTTAATCCAACATAATATTGCAACAATATTATTAAACCAACATAATATTGCAACAATATCTAATTAATTAAATTCATATTAATTAGATAAAATCCAAAAAGAATTTGAGAAATTTATGCCTTATAGTGCAAAAATGAATTTTTTGCATATTGATGAATAGGAAAAGACACGAAGTGGAAAAGATAATTCAAAATTAAACTGATATTATGTCAGAAAAAGGCACTGAATTGAATGTGAAGCATGCTGTAGCATGATTACATAAATCCATAATCTTTTCCAACGATAATAGAACCAAATCACTTCAAAATAGCATGATTACATAAAACTATCATCTTTCCCAACGATGATAGAACCAAATTACTTTAAAATATTGATGAAAACATCATTAAAATTCATGAGAAAAAAAAAGCTTAAATGTTCATCAATCATTGTAGGATGGCTCTGATACCACTTGTTGGGGTTCTTTTTAACATATCAAATATGGATCAAACAATTACTTTATAGAATCAAAACCGAATAGATCCAAAATAATGTATTAAGAATGTTTCCATAAAACTTATTTAATCCACTATAATATGCATGAAATCCTACAATAATTGATAAACATATTAACACGAAAGCGTACCTGATGAATCCATTAGAGTATTTTCTGAATTGATCGGTGATTTGGTCTTCCAATTGCAGAGTACCTTTTGAACTTTAGATTTCTCCTTGACGGGTGAAGAGAAACTTCATTCGATACTGCAACCGGGGACCATAACCTTATTTATAGTCATAACTGATGAATCTACAATTATGATTGTATTCATAATTGATGAATCTGCAATTATGCCTCAAGAGTTTCATATTCCTAACTTATCTCATCATTAAGTTAGGAACATGATGGTATCCACACAATTAATTTTCATAACAATTATGTCCCTTAGCCAAATAACTTTACTTTAATTGGATCACTTTAATTTTGGCTAATCAAAATAATGGCTTAACACATTTAATTATACATGTGTGACTCTTTAAAATTCTAACATATTAATTTTAATCCTATCGTGAAATCTTATCCTTTTCTTCAAAATCAGTTGATGATACGAGATTGCTCCTTGGGATATATTATCATATAGATAATAAGATGCTCGGGAAAATGATAAAATTAGATTCTAGGCTTGATCTTCAAACAAAATTGCTCCAATATTAACTCTTGGAGAATTGGAAACATTTTTAATTACCTCCTACTCCTAACTTAGACAATCGTGATAAAGTTCTTTGAAGCTATGTTGTTCTTTGGTTTGATCAATTTATTATTCTGTTTGTATTTTCATTCTTATATATATTTCTATTTGATGATGATGATGATGATGTAAGTTTTTTCTTTTTCTTTTTATGGCACCGGTCTTTGAAGGATTTCATTACTTGTTTTCTTGCATATTACATTTTCTCATGTATGTATGTATGATGATTTTTTTATTTTTTTATTTTTCTGTGATATTAGGGCAAATTTATTATAAGTGCTTGATTGTCATGACAACTGATAAGTAAGTTCACTTGGGATTTATCATAAGCTTCTTTCTTTAGCAACATAAGACACTTAAAATGGCTACTATTATAAAATTCATACATACAAGAAAGAAAAAATTAGGAAATATAATTTAAAAGTTAACAATCTTTAGCGAGTGAATATCCCTCGAAGGATTGAATTGAATTAAATTAAATTTTTTAAGCAGGTGCAAGTGTAGGTGCAGAATATCCGTCTTTCACATGAAGAAGGACTTGTCTCGTGAAAAGATAGAGAAATAGTAGTTGTTTCCCAAATGCTATGGTATAGTAGTTTAAATATTGCCTCTGATGATGATGATGATCCAAAAGTTATATGGTCCGGATCCTTGATTGCTATTACCATACATGCCTGCGAGAAATAGATAAGCTAGATTGAGACTAGTTGGGCTGTTTAGCTTCATTAGTGAATAGTGATTCCATCTATTAGTGACTATGTTTCATAAATTAATAAATATTTATTTAGAAGACTAAAAAACTTCCTTTACTCATCCCCTACTAAAAATTTTGACAGAACTTCTTTACATTTCAAAAAGATAAAATTACCCTTGTAGAATCGATTGGGTTTGCACAAGGTTAAACCTGAGAAAAAAATAATTTTACTTGAACCGGTTTCACTTTCAATGTTTCACTCATCCCAATCGACGCAATTGGTGGTGTCCGATAACATATCCCATCTCCTTTGCTAACCTTTTTCCTATTATATCAGTGTCGCCAATATTTTCACTTTTCTACAGCCACCAAGGAGTGTCGAACTCGAGAGTTAGTGTTGAGTTCTCTATTCTCTAGCAACATCAAGTTATAGCAAAGTGGTGTTAGGACCAAGTCGACACTAAGAGGGGATGAATTAGTGCTTATGATAAAATTAACGGTTTGATAACTTCATTCGATAAAATCGTATCGAAAAAACGTTTAAACTTAAAACATTTGCAACGGTCGTAATGAGTAGGTAAAGTAGTCACAAATTAAATAAACAAATAGAGAAAGGAAGGTACACCAATTTTATAGTGGTTTGATCGTCGTGACCTATATCCACTCTTGATTCCTCTTCACTCGAAGCCATCGGCTTTCATTATCGATCTTCTTTCAACGGGCGAAGATCAACTACCATTATAACTCTTTCTCATTTTCACAATCTCAGGAGATAACCTTTACATCCCTTAAGTTAACCCTCACACACCTCCCTTAGAATAACCTCTAAGCTCAAGGAGGAGGGAACTCAATCTTTTCAACACTTTTACAACTTAGAATTCTTTCTCAGCTTAATTCTTGCATCTTCATGTAGGAATAGCTGGAGTATTTATAGACCTCAAATAACTTCAAAAATAGAGCCAACAAAAATCTCATCCCGGGTTTCCCGGGTCTTAGCGGTACCACCGCCTATGCTGGGCGGTACTATCGCCTACAACACTAACACTAGACAGTACCATCGCCCAGTCTAGCGATACCATCGCCTGACACAGTCTAGGAGGCTATGTTTAGGCGGCACCACCGCCCATCTAGCGGTACCATCGCTTGACACTGGATGATACCACTGCCCAGTTTGATAGTACTACCGCCTAACACATACTTAAAGATTGTCTCGTAAAGACTAAGCCTCTAGTAGTACCATCACCTAAACCAACTTTTGGGTTACTGAATGAGCCTTTCTCTTGGCCCAAAATAGTCCCAACATAGGCCCAATTAGCTTATAATTAAGTTGGCCTAATTATATTCTAAACCAACCTAATTAGAACTAAAACTATTTTGATTTAGATAATTATTATAAAGTATTAATCACATGTTGTCTGACATGTCCAACCCTTCGGCGCATCATCCTATCTTTCGGCGCATCATCCTCTCCTTCGACATATTGTCCAATTTGCATGTTGCCTTCTTACAACATTCGATCTCCTTAGTGCAATATCCGATCTTCTTGGCCCGATGCTCAAACTCATGGCACGAAGCCTTCTACCGATATATCGACCGATCCTTCGGCTCGACGTCTAATCTTTTGACATATTCCACTCCAGCCCAACATTGATTCTTCTTGCTTTAATTATCTCTTAATGATCAAAGCTAGTCTTGTGTCACTCAAAATGTGGATTAGATAATAAACTATATCAATTGGTTTTATCATTAAAATCCGAGATTCAACAATCTCTCCCCTTTTGATGATGACAACTAATTGATGATAGAGTTTAAACCAAACTCTCCCTATCAATATACCATATTAATAGAAACATAAATTCAGAAATAAATTATGATTCCAAGCAACATGTTATTATAAAATCATATATAATCAAAATTTTAATACATCATTTCATGCATGATCGTCATCATAATTTCTCCCCTTTTGTCATCAATAAAAAGGAGAAGTACAACTAGTAAGTTTTTGAGATATAATTTCAAATCATTGCATTATAAACATAATTTCAAGTTTTTGAAACATCATTGCATATATCATTATGTAAGCTAGCAAGTTTTTCAGATATGAAAGTTAGCAAAATTTTGCATCTTTTGAGATGTGCAAGATAGCATGTTTTCTTTTCTTTGAGATGTTCAAGCTAGCAAGTTTTTTGAAAAAAAATACAAGATTTATATCATTTTAGAATATACAAGCTAGCAAATTTTACATCAATTTAGAATATACAGGCTACCAAGTTTGCTTTTCTTTATGATGTGCAAGTTAGTGTGATTTGCTTCTTCTTGAATTGTGCAAGCTAGCAAATTTTGGTTCTCTTTTGAGATGTACACACTAGCAATTCTTTCTCCTCCTTTGTTATTCGAAAAAAAAAAGGAATAATACAAAGGTACAATTCATTTCCCTTTACATTAATTCTCTAAGCATCACATAAGGTATACAACCATAAATACAAAAGAATTATACATAATGAAAATCATGTCAAGAAAGATATAATATCAAAAACCATGTGAATACCAAAAAATATGATTCATTTTAATAAATATCCTCTTAAATAATCAAAAAGAATTCTTGGAAGATCAAATAGTAAGGAAAATCTTAAGTCATGAATTCCGAAAATGATATTCTCTTTAATAAATAGCAAAAAGAAACATAGGAGAATAGAATGGTAGAATATCTTAATTCATGCATAAGAAATCTTATGACTCATATAGAAAATCTCCTCTTAAATAAAATATAAGAATCATATGAGAATAAAGAGTAAGAGATCTTGATTTATAAAAAAATCTCAAGTATCAAATATCGAGAAATCAAGATCATGATTAGGATAAAACTCATTTAAATTCAAATCATCAAATCATTAAAATCACTTTCAAGAGATTCAAAATGACATAAATAGATTTATCAATTTCTTATTAAAAAATTGATAAGATAGAGATAGAGAAATTTTTGAAAATGCATTCCCTTTTTAGTTGTTTCAATTTATATGATTTATTTCATGCAAGCATGCCCAAGTTTTTTTTTTAATGTCAAAACCATGCATCATGTTTAAAACCTAAGAATAAGACTTATCACAAAAATCATCAAGATCAATAAACCATAAATCATAAAAATCATTATTAATTCAAATCATCATGCATAATATAAGATCATCAAACATGATACCAAAACTTTTAACATTTTTATTACATCATTACATCATTAAATCATCAAGCATAATTTTATAAAGCATCTTTAATTAAAATTATTTTGATACCAATAGTTCTAATTCTAATGATCTTTCCTTTATTGTTTTGGCTAGTGAGCTTTATGAAGTATGTTGGATCTGGTCATAAACCTTGATCATCCACTATCAAAATTTTATTTTTGCTTCAGCTTTTGATTTTAGAGAAGTTTATAAGAAGGATAGGTTTGTTTTAGATATCCATTTAGCTTTGGGTCCCTCATGGTTAGATTTATCTATCTTGATTTTTGGCATAAGGTCATGTATAGTTCCTTTAGGAACCCAAACTAATTTATGTAAGCCATACTTCTTGAATGGACATTTATATGCAAAATGTCCACACCTACGACAAAAATTATATTTATTTTCATGGGAAACATATAATGTGGGTCCTTTAACAAATAAAATTGATTTTTGTTGAGTTTTGTTACTCACAAAATTGATTCCTACTTTTCTATGTACATGACCCTTATTAGCAACAATCATGTTTAATGATTTGCTACCAATTTCAAATTTTTCTAACATTTATTTTAATTATATATTTTTCATTCTTAACTAAGTCTGAGTCTTCACATTTAGTGTAAGAAGCTAACATACTATCATTATGTTGATTTCATAATTTATCAAATTCATTAACAAGAGAAACATGCACCTTTTTTAATAACTTATATTTTTTACTAACTAATTTAAAATCATCAAATAAATCATTAAAGGTATTGAATAATTCATCATAAGATAAAGAAGATTCGTTTGAGTTGTTTACCTCATTATCGAGAGCCATTAAAGAGAAGTTCGCCACTACATCTTCATCGGTTTGCTCCTCGTCTTCGGATGTACTCGTTTCATCCAAAGTCACCTTGAGTGTCTTCTTCTTCAATTTTGTACCTTTATCTTTGGAGTGCCCCGGCTTCTTGTGTTCATAGCAAGTGGTTGTATCCTTTTTTTAGTTTATTTTCAATTTTTTATTCTTGTTTTATGAAACTTTTAAATTTTCTTGTCAAAAGTTCTGTGTTATTATCACTTAAGCTTTCGCTCGAGTGGTTTTCTTTTGTTCGAAGTGTAAGTCCTTTCCATTCTTTGGAAGGTTGATATCATATTCGTCATGTTCAATACAAGTTATTTCATAGGTCATTAAAGACCCGATAAGTTCTTCAAGTGAAAAATTATTTAAGTTCTTTGTCTCTTGTATTGCCGTTATTTTCAGATTCTAACTTTTTTGGAAGAGATCTTAGCATTTTGTTAACATGTTCAAAATTAGAAAAATATTTATAAAGACTTTTAAACCATTGATGACATCTATAAAATGGGTGTACATGTCTCTAATGGCTCGCTTGGTTTCGTATGAAACAATTTAAAATCATGCATCAAAAAATTAACTTTAGAATTTTTAACCCTACTTATGCATTTGTGTGTGACTTCAAAAGTGTACCAAATGTCATGTGTAGTTTCACGAGTCGAAATATGATTAAACTCATTTTTATCCAAAGCACAAAATAAAGTAGTCATAGCTTTCGCATTTAAAGAAAACAATTTTTTCTTAAAGTCATTCCATTCATTCATAGGTTTAGAGAGGGTTTGAAAATGAAGTTCAACGATATTCTATATATCAAAGTTCAGCGAAAGCAAGAAATCTCTTATCCGAGTTTTTCAATAAGTGTAGTCCGTCCCATTGAACATAGGAGGATAAGTGATAGAAAAACCCTCTTAAAAGCCAAAAAAAGCCATCTCTCTTGGGTATTAATCCAAATAAAGAGAAATGTGGCTTTGATACTAATTATTAGGACTAAGTCGATACTAAGACGGGGGTGAATTAGTGCTTATGATAAAATCAACAATTTAAAAACTTCGTTTGATGAAAGCATAATGGAAAGATGTTAAAACTTCAAACATTTGCAAGAATAGTAATGAGCAATTAAAGCAGTTGCAAAATAAGTAAGCAAGTAGAGAAAGGGAGGCACACCAATTTTATAGTGGTTCAATCGTCGTGACCTACATCCACTCCCGATTCCTCTTCACTTGAGGCCATCGACTTCTACTACCGATCTTCTTTCAATGGGCGAAGATCAACTACTCTAGTTCTGAACCGGTGTTCCCTCAGTCATCCTAGCGCAGAAGAGGCTCTTAGATATCTCATATCATTGAGTCCTTCCCTATTCTGCAAATTGTTTATAAACGTGTAGGAGAATGGATCTGGCATCCATCTTTTCATGTTGTCTCTGTAACTCAAGAGTCCAAGAGTCTAACATGTAACACTGAGCAAGAGTGGAGTCATCAATGTACTTCATGTAGTGAGCGATCTCATCCTTGCTTGCCCTTTCCTCGGGCGTAGGCAACACTGTATCAAGGACGTACACAATTTTCTCCTCCGTGAGAACAATTCTCATGTTGCGGAGTCAATCTGCATAATCTGGACCAGTGAGGCGGTTGACATCAAGTATGCCACGTAAGGGATTTGAAAGTGATATTTTCTAAAAATAAAGTTGCAGTAGAAATAAATGACATACATATTTTACAGAAAATAAATAATCAAGATATGGACTTCTATCTTAATATTCTCCCACTATTTTAGTGACACATCACGTGACACCCTCGGCACATGAAACGGAAGTCTCCGGTAGACTTCTAGTGGGGATCAGGATCTAATCAGTGTCTCAGTGTAAATTGAATTAATTAATATTTTTTAATTATTTAGTTGCCCTGTAAGCCAATCACATGAGTGATGGCACGTGTGACTTGACAAGCAATCTTTTTGCTTATTATATTTTATTCTTTTATCACTTTATATTAATTGTTGCATATGTTGAATCTCGGATTTTGATGATGAAGTCAATTGTAATTTGTTTGATCTAATCTATATGTTGAGAAAAGTGTGCAGGATTAACTATAATGACAGTAAGACATAAAGCATGTGTTGTGCCGGAGTCAAGATCGAGATCTCATTGGGAGTTCGAGAGTTCGACGGAAGTCCGGACATTCATCGCAAGTTTTGCGGGAACCAATCGAGAAGTCCAGGAGCTTGCCATAGAAGCTCGTCAGAACTCGCCAAGAAGATCATCATAAAGTCTAGGAGCTTGCCGGGAGTCCGCCGGAGTATTTCCGAGAGTTCGTCAGATGTTCGCCGGAAGTACGTCGGAAGCTTGTCGGAAGAGCAATTAATGCACCGGAATATAAAGTGTAGTAATCATGTCTTAATTATCATAATTAGAGCATAAATTAAGTTAGAATTGGGAGGTAATCCCACTAACGTAATTAGGGGCCAACTTGTCATGGACTTAGCTGGTTTTGCCTAAGTCCTGCGACACCCTTACGTGTCCGTCCGCAAAGGTCAGCCTCCCCAAAGCCTCCTATTGTCCCTTAGGACCAACAAAAGAGAGAACGGGTTAGAGAGAACGCCTCACTCGGGATCCATAAGCAAACATCTCCGAAAACACTTCATAGACAATGCAAATTACAAACATACTTTACAAGCTCTGAACAGCTGCACAACAAAGGGTAAAATGGTCCACTATAGATAAAAAATCTCTCACACGTGTCCACATGACATAACCTTTATTTACAAGCCTCAAGCGACCACCAACCCAACTAAAATGAGACTATTAAGCCTTCTGCCATCCCTCTTCATGCTGTACAAAGCATGAACATACCAAAAGACACGGACATACATAAGCATTACATCAAACATCCTGTTTCGAAGTTTGTCCGTGACATTCTCCCCCACTTATTCCTTCGACGTCCTCATTGAAGCCTTTTTCGACATTGCAACTCCTCGCCTTTGCTAAGTTTTCAATCTTCTGCTCCAGCTGCAATGCGCCTTCTGGCTCCCAACTGCTCTCTGCTGCTATTTTTGAGTAGTCGAACCTTTGATCCGCCATGCTGCTTCAACTCGCCAATGACTCTGACTCTAGTATGGGGTTGGCTGAGTTGTGTTGATCCCTATTAGTTCCTGAAGATCCTCTAGATGAAGGAAAAGACCATCCTTACTACGTTAGTCTCTCAAATGCCTCATACTACTTGAACTGGGTGGATGCTTGTTGGAGCTTTAACGAGCATCGTCTCACAAACTTATGAAGTTTTGGGTCATTCCTCCATAAAATTTGCCTATTGACTCTTCTTTCACTTAGTTGTCATTTCCAAGTAGGTTCGCATCACTTCCACTTTCGATTGGCATTTCGTTGGGAAATGAAGCGGATAATCTACTCTCAATAGCACTGATCACCGTTGGTGAGGATTTGACAACCATTGTCTTCCATTATCTTCGAAGGGTCTTTGAACATGTGCATAGCTCCTCTGCGGGATAGATAAGAGAATTGGGATACTCGGTTTTGCCCATTCTCTTAAGAGTTGAGAAGGCAAAGATTACTTGACTTCGCCCGCCTCCTCGAGGTTGTACTCTATGCATCGAGCTAGTTATTAGCCTTCGCCTGCTCTTTGCTCACACTTCTAAAGCACTTGAAGTGTTTGCACTCCTTGCGTTGAGTAAGTTACTGTGATTCACCTTCTCAATACCATCGAACTTCTGGAATGCAGGAATATTTCACCCCAACTTGGAGTAATTCTCTCATAGGTTTGGTCGCCTCTGGGATTGTATCGTCTTCTCCATCAACCCTGCCGCCTACTCTACTGAGTAGCAAAGGTATAGCACCGCGTACTGCCTGCTTCATTCCTTGGTCAAGCACTCTTGCCTAACCCGAAGTCCTTCACTTTCGGCTATCATGATGAGAAGCTTGTTGACACCGGTCTTACGAAGTTCCTTGGCCTCTACCCTTCAGCCTTGTCTCGGTACTTGGAGTTTACCTCTGCATGCTCCACCTCCTCGGCCCCTTTCACAACCAAGCACTCTCCCTCTATGAGAGCAAGGGAAAAATGAAATTCACGGAAGTCCCACCTCTGCGGTACCATGGCACTGCCATGCCCATGGCCCTACTATCTGTCGCCTCGGTTCTGCATCCCTTTTCTTCACGATCAGTAGATATGTTTCTGTGGCATTCCTCTGAGTCCACCTCCATTCTAACTGATGCTTGATTTTGGGTAGGTAAGTCCCTCTGGACTCGTCGTCGCTTCCTCGCCCCTTCCGACCCCCTGCTTCAACACCTTTGTGTTCTCCAAGCAGCTCTCTTTGGTCGATGGAAAGACAGACTACAACTCCCATGCATGGCCTCTGCCATCACATAGGGTTTGCACCGATTCTGTTCTCCTTTGCTTCCTTGATAGCAACGTTCGCTTACTTGACCTTGTCCTCTGACATGCCGGGCTCCCTTAAGCGAATATGAGCTCTAGAGTAGTCCAACACTCTAGCTGCTTCGATCATACCTCTGTATGATCAAGTCCCTCCTATGGGATTCACTGGTACTTGCATTCGAACTTTTTCCTTGGTGGAACCCAGCCCCCATATGCTAATGACCAAGGTTTTCATCCGATGCAAAATTTGATGCATGCACGGAAGACACGCCTCTACGGTACCATGGCCTTCACTCCTTTAATCCATAGCCCTTCTTGCCTTTGTGTTGTTCACCGAAGTGGAGCTTCCAGTAGCTCCCGATCATACCTCCATATGATCTAGTCCCTCACGGGACTCGATGTCGTGTGTATCGCATTGCCACAAACTGTTCTACCACGATCCACTACACTATGTCGCCTCCTGGTGACATCTCTATTGTATTATGATCTTTGTGGGATGAACTCGAATTGTGAACCCTCCATGTGTGGCCTCTGCCAATACATCACAGGGTTTCTTTCAACTTCGATTTTGTTCGCTACTTTGGCAATCAACCTTCATCCACCCACTCTTAGGTCACTCCTAGATGAAGCATCGCTCTAGGACAGTCCGTCGCCTAGTAGCTCCTGAAGTCCCCCAACTTCGCTGTAATTAGTGCACCATTGTTTGGATCCTGGGCCTCTACTCCTACCAGCACAATCTTCACCGTGCACCGCTTCCTTCATGGCAACTTGAATGGCAACACTATGACATATTCTTCAAGAGTACCCGCCTCTGCGTCCTCTTGCCCCGTGCTAAGGCCTTCTGAACCCAACTTCGCCTCCGCAAATTGAGTCGCCTTAGTTCCTCCATCGAATGCTCCTTCGAGATAAGGTGCATGTGCCCAGAAGCTCCCTTCGTCTTTGGCACCATGCAAGGTGAGTTCGCTCCGTCAGAATGAATGACCCATGGAACAACATTATCCTGCTCTTGCCTCAACAAGAGTTCATGTCCTTGACCTCTGTCCAAGGAAAGCACTATGCCTCCGCTCCATGTTCTATCTTCTATGTTGGCTCCCTTCATGTGGCCCTCGCGCCCACCATTCCACGGGTCAGCCCTCCCTTGAGTCCGATCTCCATATCGACTCCAAGTGTGCCTTCATTTGTGCTGCTTTGGGTCGCTCCCACACTTGATGTCGCAATGCATCCACCAATGCATTCTCTCGAGCGAGATCATGTGACGACTCCTCGCCGCTTGCTCAGTCCATTGAGCTTCGTGGAGTTGTTGTTTGTTGAGGTGCTCCTCCTCAACATGTGAGGTCTGTCCTACATGATTCTGCCTTTGGAGAGCCGGGACTTATCCCTTCTGGATAACTATCCCGTTGGAGTAACATCTATCTTTGTTTCAGAGACCACCATCCCCTTGGACTACTCCGATCTGCTGAACAAACTGTGCATTGTTCTGCCTCCTGCAAACGCACTTGCTAGATTGCGACTCCACGTCAATACAGCCTCCGCTACACCACTCATGGCCTAGCAACATGCTGAACTCGTTGCACCCTTCAGCCTCCTATGGACGTATCCTTCACATGCCGAAGAGAAAGTTTCAATGCTCCATAGCGCCGAGTTTCGATCGCCTTGGGATGGCCATGAACATTCCATCATCCGCATACAAGCCCATGCATGAGTACCAAATTCTTCGAGCTAGCAATTCCCCTCACCTGTGTGAGCTTTGCATAACTCTTTCGGTTGTTGAGCAACTCATTCCACCTTGCATTGTCTCATCCTTTACCAAGCGCCTCGCTTGCCTTGAGCACCATCAAGTATAGTTATCAACGTTGAGTCGTAGCTCAAACTCAATCATCCCAACCTTTGTGCGCTCCGTATTCTTCCAAGCTTGCCTGTTCTTGTGGTGCCTCTTGCGTGAAGGGTTGGCCATTCCTCTGAATGCCAATGTCAGATGCCCGCTCCTCCGAGCGACTCCTTTTCCCTACATCTCCATGCCCGTTTTCCCCCAAACGGTCGCGCGTGTGCTGACTGCCCTCAACGCAGCCCCGCTAGGTCCCCCACGTTTGCATGCTAAGTGTTTCTATGAGTGATTGTCCCGCTCTGATACCATCTGTCACGGACTTAGCTGGTTTTGCCTAAGTCGTGCGGCACCCTTGCGTATCCGTCCGTAAAGGTCAGCCTCCCCGAAGCCTCCCATTGTCCTTTAGGACCAACAAAAGAGAGAACGGGTTAGAGAGTATGCCTCACTCGGGATCCACAAGCAAACATCTTCGAAAACACTTCATAGATAATGCAAATTACAAACAGACTTTACAAGCTCTGAACAGTTGCATAACAAAGGGTAAAATGGTCCACTATAGACCGAAAATCTCTCACACGTGTCCACATGACACAACCTTTATTTACAAGCCTAAAGCGACCACCAACCCAACTAAAATGGGACTATTAAGCCTTCGGCCGTCCCTCTTTATACTGTACAAAGCATGAACATACCAAAAGACACAGATATACATAAGCATTACATCAAACATCTTGTTTCGAAGTTTGTCCGTGACAAACTGGGCCCTAAGTTGGGCTAGTTTGGGCCAGATTTAAGGCCTAACCAATACCGTGAATTCCAGATCGACGGTGGCACCGCCTGGGAGACTCGGTCTCCCAAGAATTATAGGCGGTGGTATCGCCCCTATCAGGTGGTGGCACCACCGGCAGTTATTGTTGCCAATGGTGGTACCGCTCTTGTCAAGCGGTGGTATTATAGGTGCTCTACAAGCCAATCATGTGAGTGATAGCACGTGTGACTTGACACGTAGTCGTTTTACTTATTATATTTTGGCATTTATCACTTTACATTGCTTAATGCATATATGCATATATATATTATGATATCCTTGGATCTGTGCCATGGGAATCAGATCATGATGAGATCACAATAATGAGATAGATTCGCCTTTAAATACATACTCTAAATAATCCCAATCATAGGTTACTCGAGGACATCGAGATAACCGGATAGACTAGTGTGTTGTATACTCGTCCATATGATGGTGTTAGAACCCTTGCAGATTCTAAGCTTGGGGTTGATCTCTTTAGGGGATCGGCCTCCTTGGAACTCTATAGGGGTTCCTTCCTCTAAGTTGTTGCTCAAAAACTGCAGAAAAGATTCATCTATTGCTTTACAAAAGAGGAGGAATACATGGCTATTTATAGGGTTTCTAAACTCTAACTCCTAATAGGACTTCTACTCAAGGCTCCTATTCCTTTACAACTCTTAATGCTTCTTTAAGAACAACTCCTAATAGGACTCATACTCAAGACTCCTATTCCTTTACAACTCATAATTCTTCGCCAAGAAACAACCTCCTAACCCTAGCCGACCTCTTCACCTCTTTAATAGGGGTCGGCTTAGGTAGGTTTTACATGAATGCCCCTCTTAATTAGGACTCTCCTAGCTAGAGTCCTAACAGACCCGCCCTCTTCAAATCAGCCTTGTCCTCGAGGCTGACGATCCATGAATTCTGAAAATTTGATCTTCAAGTCGTCATAGTTCTACCAAGTGGCACCTTCTGCTAGTAAGTTCACCCACTATATTAGCACTTCAGTAGTGGGTCGTCATTGTCGAGTCATGATCCATTGATCAATAATGGCACTCGATTGGGTTGGGAGTTCTCCTTGGGTAGTTATATTTGGTGGATGGCTTTGGGCTATCTCCAAGCACATGTTCAGCACTTCCGTCTAGCCATCGGTTTGTGGGTGATATACCGTACTCCTTTTCAATTTAGTGCCCTACATCTAGAATAACTTTGTCTAAAATCTGCTCGTGAAGATGCAAGTAGAATTTGGCATAAGCACAATGCGTCCCTTATAGCGCAATTCTTTTGAGTCCCAATTGTAATAAGCCACGGGGCTTGGTGCTTCCTCCAATTTTTTTTATGATCTTATTGGTCTCCGAAACTTCCTGCCATTCCATCTTAATATTCTCAAGGAAGTTGCTGGTCGGAAGTGAAACGATCGAAAATTCAGCTTGCTCGGGTAGTTGCGAAAGCGCATCTACAACAACATTCTCTTTCCCTTTTTTATAAGTTATTTCATAATCAAAACTAAGAAGTTTTGTTACCCATTTTTGCTGCTCAAGAGATGATATCTTTTGCTCCAAAATGTACTTAAGGCTTCTATGGTCGGTTTTAATTTGAAATCATCGACCGATCAAGTAGGGTCTCCACCTTGTTGCTGCGTGCATAATGGCAAGAATCTCCTTATCATATGTTGACATATTTTGATGGGAGGGAGACAATGCCTTGCTAGTGTATCCGAGTGGTCAACCATCTTGAATGAGAATGACTCCAATTCTGACTCCAGATGCATCGTCCTCAATAATGAAGGGTCGGTTGAAATCTAGTAGTGCTAGCATCGGCGTCATCGTCATGGCTGCCTTAAGTTTGTCAAAGGCAGCAGAGACTCTGTCCAACTATTTGAAGACATCTTTTTTTAGTAAGAAAATAATTGGTGCACTGATCTTTCCATAGTTTTTCACGAACTTACGGTAGTAGCCTATTAAACCCAGAAAGCCATGTAGCAATTTTATGTTCTTTAGGATCGGCCAGTTCTGCATTGCTCCAATTTCGAAGGGGTCCACTATCACACCTTCCTCTAATATGATATGCCCAAGATATTCCACCTTCTGTTGAAGAAAGCAAAAATTCGTAGTGGTTGTTGTGTGTTCAAAAGGTGATTTTCAGTATGTCTTCTTCGTACACTCGTATTTGATGATACTCGGATCATAGGTCCAGCTTCATGAAGATTTATGCTCCCTTTTATCTAGCGATTCATCTACTATTGGAATATAGTATTTTTCCCTAACGGTTATGCCATTGAGAGCTCAGAAATCAACATACAATCGCCATGTTCCGTCCTTCTTTTATATAAGGAGCACCGGTGAAGAGTAGGGGCTACAACTTGGCCGAATAACTCCTGTTTCGAGCATCTCTTTTACAATCCTTTCTATTTCATCCTTTTGGAGATGTGGATACTGATATGACTGAGTATTTGCTGGAGATTTGCCTAGAAGAATCGTTATACAATGATCATGCCGACGGGTAAGATGTAGGTTGCGCGGTTCATCAAATATATCTAAAAATTCAGCAAGCAAAGGAAGTATATTTGGATCTTCAAATTTTGTTGGCTCTCTCTTAGTTTGCTGCTTAAGTTGTACCAAAAAGCCACTGCATGCTTTATGCAAAACCTTCTCTATTTGTTGTGTGCAAATCGTCGTTACGTCGCCCCAACGTTTCCCATGCAGTATCACCTGTTTCTCCTTACTGTAAAATTTCATAATTAGTTTCATAAAATTTGAAGAAACATCACCTAATGTTGTCAACTATTTAATTCTAAGCATGGCCTCATGATCATTAAGAGGGATGAGGAAGAAATATGCAATTATCTCTTGATCCTGCAGCAACAGTTTCACCCACGGGCATCTTTGGTCGCACTTTAGGGTTCTACCGTCGGCGACCTTTACATCAGACTTGCTGCAACCTTCGATGTGGAGTGCCATCTAAGCTGCAACCTTACTATTTATGAAGTTATTAGTGCTGCCCGTGTCGATAAGAACAGTGATCGATTGTTATTTGAGAAGGCCTCCAACTTTCATCGTTTGCGGGTTTGAGTAGCCAGCTAGTGCGTGTACCGTAACGTCGGTCAGTTGTGGCTCTTCTTCCACATTTTCTTCTTCATGTTCAAGGCTCTCTTCTAGATGTTCAATGACCTCTTCTTCTACTGGATCAATCATAAGAAATCTCCCTTTACTACAATAATGCTCACGACTCCACGGCTCGTCGTAGTGCCAACATATCCCCTTCGCATATCACTCCCGAAGCTCTTCTGTTGTCAACCTTTTTAGTGTAGGGACTTGATTGATAGTAGGGGCCACTGAGGACTTCAATATTGCTGGTCAAGGAGTGACCCTAGTCCTCCAAGCTTCATGGTTCAATCACTCCTCTTGAAATCGTGTAAAAGAGATGGCTGCCATAAGCGTATACGGTTGTCGTGCTTTAACTTCTCCTTGAATCTCTGGCTTTAAGCCCTCAATAAAGATCCCCAATAGCTATTTTTCATACTAGTCATGAGTTTGATTAGATAATCTTTCAAATATGGTTTGGTACTCCTGAATTGTGGAGGTTTGTCGTATTTTTGCTAGTTGTCCATCAATGTTCTCATAATCGGTTGGTCCGAAGCGGATCAGCAGTCCTTCTTTGAATTGTTACCATGAGAAGACTCCATGAGTATGTTCAAACCAGTCAAACCACTGTATGGCATCCCCTTCAAGATCTATAGCTGCAATTTTCACCATAGATGCGTCTGTAGTTTTGTGGTACCGAAAATATCGCTCCGCACATGAGATCCAACCAATCTAGTCTCCTTTTTCAGATCTAGGGAAGTCCACCCTCATGCATGGATAGTTGGGGTCGATCATAGAGCCTACCCTCCCTTGGAAGTCATCTCTTCGGGCTTGGGGTGATTGGGCAGATTTCTCTCCTTGATGTTATTTCTTCAGGCCTAGTGGTCGGCCCAATCTGAGTTCGGCAAAGAGAGTCCAAATCTTATCCTCCATTCGCGCCTCAAAGGTTTCGAATTTAGAATTAATTGCCTCCTTAGATGCCATAGTATATGCCTCCAAATATGTGATGTTAAGATCTCTCTTTTGTTGTCGGGTTAAAGGCATGTATAGGTTGAGAGAAGTGATGATTGAAAGGGTTGGTGGATTGGTGGATGTAAGCTGCAATTTAGTCTTGTTTTGTGGTTGTTTTGGGTGTAGTTTGAGGGTGTGGTTTAGTAGAGTTTTAGGGCTATGGATGAAAGTTTTAGATCTGTGATAGATGTCAGCAAAGGTTTGATAGAAATCAATGGAAGTTGGTGCAGGTATGTGTTGTCTTGTAAGAGCAGAATTGTCGTCGAAGAAACAGCAGTTTCTCGATGAAATTTCTACCAAAAACTTAAGAAATTTGAAGAAAGAATTGACAAAAAAATCCCAGTTTATATGACAGCAAAGATGTCTAATTTAATCAAGAAAATTTCGACAGTATAACAACAAGGAAATTGGTGCAAGTTGCGATAGCAGAATTCTCGTCGAAAAATTTCAGCGGTTTGCGATGAAAATTTGTAGCAACACAAAATCGATTTTAGAGATGAATTTCTCAATAGATCAATCTTATATGGAAGCCAAGATGATCTATAAAGTGTATAAGAAATTTCATTCAAAAAAGATTACAAATAGATGGGTTAAGGCAACATCATGTGGCTAAAATTTTCTGCAGCACAAATTTTCAAGTGTAGCAGATTAGACATAAAAGATTAGTGATTTATATTAAGAATTTTTTGACAAAACTAAAGGAAAATCTACTATTAGGAAGTGTCAAAGCTATCATCAAAATTTCATAGAGATTTGGATTGAAAAACATAGTAGCAAGATCAAACAAGCTGTGCTATGCGGTTGGAATTTTACAATGCAGATTTTCAAGTATAGCAGATTAGACGTAAAAGATCAATGGTTTATATTAAGAATTTTTTAATAAAACTAAAAAGAAATCTGCTGTTAGGAAGTGTCAAAGTTGTCATAAAACTTTTGTAGAAATTTGAATAAAAAAATGTAGTACCAAGATCAAACAAACAGTGCTATGCAGTTGGAATTTTACAGTATAGATTTTCAAGTATAGTAGTTTAGACGTAAAAGATCAATGATTTATATTGAGAATTTTTTGACAAAACCGAAGAAAAATCTGCTGTTAGGAAGTGTCAAAGCTGTCATAAATATTTTGTAGAGATTTGGATAGAAAAAATGCAGTAGCAAGATCAAACAGATTGTGTTATACGGTTGGAATTCTGCAATGTATCTTTCGTCGTAGAGATGAAAACTTTGTGATGAAAAGTTTATGCAGCAATATAGGAATAAATTTTTTTTATATTTTCGAATAAGGATAACTAAATTGCAGCAGCAGTAAGGTAGAAAATCAGAACATGTTACAATATATGGGGAGATCAAAGGATGATCCACGGTGGTGGAGATGACGGCGGAATTCAGCGACGATCTTTTAAGCAATTGTGAGAATTGCTTTGGGCAGCTATGGAGGATTGATGAATGGCTATGGAAGGGCAGCGAGACACCAAAAACGTTGCTCTAATATTAGATGTTAGAACTCTTATAGATTCTAAGCTTTGGGTTGATCTCTTTAGGGGATCGGCCTCCTTGGAACTCTATAGGGGTTCCTTCCTCCAAGTTGATGCTCAAAGGCTGCAGAAAAGATTCATCTATTACTTTACAAAAGAGGAGGAATACATGGCTATTTATAGGGTTTATAAACCCTAACTCCTAATAGGACTCCTACTCAAGACTCCTATTCCTTTACAACTCCTAATGCTTATCTAAGTATAACTCCTAATAGGACTCATATTCAAGACTCCTATTCCTTTACAACTCCTAATGCTTATCTAAGTACAACTCCTAATATGACTCATACTCAAGACTTCCTTTACTACTCTTAATTCTTCGCCAAGAAACAACCTCCTAACCCTAACCGACCTCTTCACCTCTTTAATAGGGGTCAGCTTAGGTAGGTTTTATATGAATGCCCCTCTCAATTAGGACTCTCCTAGCTAGAGTCTTATCAGATGGAGGCAGTTGGTCTCATATCTTATTAGATGTCCAAGAAGCCTCTGAATTATTAGATCCTATGGTTGAGATCCAATAAGAGCCCATGAGAGATTATTGGATAGAGATCCACTAATCTAAGAGGCTTGGATAGTTGGATGGAGATCCAATACCCAAAAGGGGGGGATCCATTAGGGTTAAGTTAATAGAGGACCTCTATAAATAGGATGGATTCAATAGTTTATAGGCTAGAGCTTTTTGCTTTCTCTCCTATTATCCTCCCCCTCTCCACCTTAGAGTAGGCCTGGAGTTTTGAGGAGCGTCATCACAGCCTTGCTGTATGGATCACTACTAGAAAGGAGGGCACTTGACCTCCTTCATCCTTTCATAGAGATCTATAGGGATTCAGGGATATATGATCTCCCTAGGCAATACAATCTATCTCACACGTGATTTTTTGTTTCGCGGATTTATGCGCACCAATCTTCGCATGACGACGAATATATCTTTAGAAATTGGGGATTTTGTTTTCTGTTCTTCCATGGCACATGTGATGTCGCCCCCAAGATTTTCCAATAGTGGTATCGTCTAGTGTTAGACTAGCAAATGGTGGTACTATCCAATGCAAGCGGTGGTACTTCCCATACCCAGAAGACCCTAAAATTTAAAATTTTGGCTCCATTTTTTTAATTATTTGGGGCCTATAAATACCCCAATTAGGTAGTAAGAAAGGAGCAATAATTCTTAAGAAAAAAACTAAGAAAACTCTGTCAAAACGTTGAGTTCCCTCCTCCTTGAGCTTAGAGGTTATTCTAAGGGAGGTGTGTGAGGGATACCTTATAAAAGAGGGGTGTAAATGTTCTCTCCTGAGCCTGTCAAAAGGATAAAGAGTTGTAAGAGTAGTTGATCTTCATTCGTTAGAAAGAAGATCGGAAGTGAAAGTCGATGGCCTCGAGTGAAGAGGAATCATGAGTGGATGTAGGTCACGACGACCGAACCACTATAAAATGATTTATAATTTATGTTATGCTTTCTATTTCATTATAAACTAATTTACATACTTACTATACTTATAAATGTTTTTAAGTTAAATATCTTTCCGATATAGCTTTATTGAACAAAAGTTTTTTAAACCGACGTTTTCATATAAACACTAACTGTCAGGACTTAGCTAGTTTTGCATAAGTCGTGCGGCACCCTTACGTGTCCGTCTGCAAAAGTCATGTTGGGAAATCTTAGGGGTGACATCACATGAGCAGCGGAAGAACAAAAACAAAACCCCCTATTCGCTTTGTCGTCATGCGAAGATTGGTGCGTAAATCCGCAAAACAGAAAACTACGTATAGTAAAGATTGTGTTACCTAGGGAGATCGTATATCCTTGTTTCTTCATAGATCTCTAGGAGAGGGTGAAGGAAGCCAAGCGTCCTCCTCTCTAGCAGTTATCCACATAGTAGGGTTGCGATGACACTCCTCAAAACTCCAAGTCTGCTCTGAGGTGGAGAGGGGGAGGAGAATAGGAGAGGTAAGCAAAGGCTCTCACCTATGAACCACTGAATCCCTCCTATTTATAGAGGTCCCCTGTCAAACCGTAATGGATCCTCCCCTATTGGGTATTGGATCTGCATCCAATTACCCAAGCCTCTTAGATTAGTGAATCTCTTTCCAATAATCTCTCATGGGATTTTATTAGATCTCGTCCATGGGATCCAATAATTTAGGGGCTTATTGGATATCCAATAAGATAGGGGCTCCGGTGGATATCTCATATCTTAACCTCTACTCATCGCAATGCCTACATATGTGTATGACCCTCTAGGCCCAATATCAAGCTGGCAATGAGTCATACCTATCAGAATTCCTTTTGTCTTAGTAAATTATTATCTCCATAATAATTCACTCGACTCATCGACTACGGACGTACTAGGCTACTACGCCGTAGTCCCCAAACGACATAGGGGAATTCAATCCATCAGACTTGTTTGTCCTCAATTACCATGTACATATAGTCCCTCATCCATCTAATATCCTAGAGACCGTATACCAGGTATGGTGCTATCAGACCCATATGGTTTCTACTCGAGTCTCGCTCTAATTGGATTATCTAGGAGAACTCTTTCTCTCTTAATCTAAATGACCATGGCCAGGGATTTGTCTGAGCAAGAACACATGTGATATTCCTCTCATGACACCGAGAGTGGATGATCCTCTATTGACACTCAATAGCCCTTGTAAGGTTGACTACCACTCCCAATGACCGGTTGTACTAGATTTGAGACATCCAAACCTATAAGTCTGGTATCAAAGAATAGAGCACTCATACAAGACATCCTTAGTGTCTTAAGTCTAAGGACCAGATACACCATTGAGACTATGAAATTGTTGTCTGACAATATGACATCATCAACCATCTAGCATTACGTAAGCGGATCAATCAGTGAACTCATTCTCCAATGAGCACCTGTACTATATCCCTAGTGTCCCCACACGAGCAGGTATGAGACCAACTGCATCCATCATATAAACGGATATATAGCACACCAGTCTGAATGGTTATCTCGATGTCCTTCTCGAGTAACCTATGACCGAGATTATTTAGGATCAGTGTTTAAAGGTGAATCAGTCTCATTATCGTAATCTCATTATGATCTGATTCCCATTGCACAGATCCAAGGACATCACAATATATACATGCATATATGTAATAGTCAATATAAAGTGATAAATGCCAAAATATAATAAGCAAAATGATTTCGTGTCAAGTCAAATGTGCCATCACTCACGTGATTGGCTTGCTGGGCACCTATGACTAGCAATCTCTCACTTTTTCTAAAGCCAATCACTTATGTACCTGATACCCATCAGACCCCTATGACGCTCAAAGATAATCTGAGATAACAGCTTTATTAGTAGATCTGCAATGTTATCTTCGGATGGAACTCTTTCCACTACTACATCTCATCAGGTTTTGATCTCTTTAATAAGCTAGTACCTCCTCAGAACACTTCTGATGAGACCCGAGTGTTGAATCTCATATTTTGATGATGAAACCAATTGATAAGTGTTTATGATTTGATCTGTATTTTTAGTGACGTAAGATGCTTTGATCAGGATGAGACAATTAAAGTAGGAAGAATCATGTTGGGCCGGTGGAACATGTCAGAAGATTTGACGTCGAGCTAGAGGATCGGTCGACGTATCGACAGAAGGCTTTGGGCCATGGATTCGGGCATCGGCCCAAGAAAAGCGGATATTGCACCAAGGATATTGGAAGTCAACTGGCCGATTGGGCAATAGGCCGCAAGAGAGGATGATGCGTTGAAGAATCGGACGAAGCATCGAGGGACCAATGATATGCTGGACAACATGAATAATGCTTAATATGCGGGACAACTACGATAGCAAGGCATGAAGCAAAATGAAGTCCCAGAGTCAAGGATGGGATTTTATTGGGAGTTCGAGAGTTCGTTGAAAGTCCAGACGTTCGTCGGAAGTTTTGTCAGAACTAGCCGAGAAGTCTCGGAGCTTATTAGAGAAGCTCGTCGAAACTCGCCAAGAAGATCATCGTGAAGTCCAAGTGCTTACCGGGAGTCCATTGGAACATTGTAGAGAGATTGTCGGAAGTTTGCCAAAAGATCATCGGAAGCTTGCCGGAAGAAACCAAGACTTATGAACTTGTTTAGCTTAAGTATGTCTTAGATTTCGTAGTTAGCAAGTAATTAAGTTTGGAATTGGGCCAACCCAATTATGGGCCAATTGGGCCCATATAAGAACTGTGTTGGGCCTAATGAAAAGGCCCAAATAGTGCCCAAAAGGTGACACCATCATGGCATAGTCTCCGAGACTATGTCAAGTGGTGGTACCGTCGGTCTGGGCAGTGGTACCGCCCAGACACAACCTCCGAGAGGCTACAGGTGGTGGTACCATCAGTTTGGGCGATGGTACCGCCCAAACATAGCCTCCGAGAGGCTACAGGCAGTAGTACCGCTAGTCTGGGCAGTGGTATCGCCTAGTGTCAGGTGGTGGTATCGCCCAGTGCAATGTCAGTGTCAAACTGACACTGGTGGTGGTACCGTCCAGCATAGGCGGTGGTACCGCCCGGACCTAGGAAACCCGAGATGAGATATTTTTACGCTCCAAGTTTAAATCAACTTAAAGCTTATAAACACCCCTCTCATCCCTAGTTAACATACACAAGTACAGAGTATTTAAAAGTGAGAAAACGCTATTGCAATCACTAGAGAAATCCCCTCCTATAGTCTAAGTTTAGAATTTTATTTAGGAGAAGTGTATGCTTATAAGGGTTGTCTCCTAAACCCGGTAAAAGGAGAAGAGGGGTGTAAGAAGGAGATTGATCTTTGCCTATAAAGGAAGATCGATAGTGGTTGCCGGTGGCCTCGACGAAAGAGAAATCGACAGAGTGGATGTAGGTCACGACGATCGAACCACTAAAAAATTGGCGTGTTCTCTGGTTTGCATTTACTTCCTGCCATTTACATAATACAAACTAAATCTTTACTTACCTATTGCATTCACTTCATAAACATACGCTTTCAAAGTTATTACCTTTACAAAATGGTTTTTCATTGGAAATGGATTTAATTGAAACGAAGTTTTAAACCGACATTATTTTACCGCTGCACTAATTCACCCCCCCTCTTAGTGCCGACCCCATTCCTAATAATTGGTATCAGAGCATCATTTTTCTCATTTGGTTTAACACCCAAAGAGAAATGACTCTTTTTGGCTTTTAAGAGGGTCACTCTCTCATTCGTCCTCCCTTTTTCAATGGGACGGACTACACTTATTGAAAAACTCGAATGAGATTTTTCTTGCTTTCATTGAATCTCAATTTTTGACACATAGTCAAATTTGGTTTTCAAAGGTCTTCTCTTCCAATGAACCATTGGAATGATTTGGAGAAGAAGACGTTTTCTCTAAACGCTAAAGCTATGAATGCTCTATTTTGTGCCTTAGATAAAAATGAATTCAATAGGGTTTCTTTGTGCGAAACGGGTTTCGATATTTGGCACATTCTCGAAATTACACACAAAGGTACGAATAGAGTTAAAGAGTCTAAAGTCAATCTTTTATTGCATGATTTTAAACTTTTTCGAATGAAGCCTAGCAAAACCATTGTTGACATGTACACCCATTTTACGGATGTCATCAATGGTTTAAAAGCTCTTGGCAAATGTTTTTCGAATTTTGCACTTGTAAATAAAGTTTTATGCTCACTTTCTAAAACTTGGGACTCTAAAGTAACGGTCATACAAGAGGCCAAGGATTTGAACCGTTTTCCACTCAAAGAACTAATACGGTCTTTAAAGACCTATGAAATGAGTTTTATAACACATGTTGAACATGATGAACTTGAGAACCACCTTCCAAAGAACAGGAAGGATTTGACACATCGAACAAAAGAAGGCCACTCGAGCGAAAGCTCAAGTGATGATGAACTTGAACTTCTCACAACAAAACTTAAAAAGTACTTAAAGCAAGAATCAAAAAATAAAAAAAAATTGAAGAAGAAGAAAGCACTTTGGGATGAAATGAGCTCCTCCGAAGATGAGGAGAAAATTAACAAAGGTGAGGTGGCAAACTACGCCTTAACGGCTTTTGATGACGAGTTAAACGAAACTCCCTTAATTTATTTCAAAATTACATGATGCTTTTAATGAGTTATTTTTAATTTAGTTTAATTATTTTTCTTAAAAATTACATGTTTAATAATATAATAAAAATGTAAAAAATTAGGAATCATGCTTATCCTTCTAGTAATGATCATGAAAATTGCATGTTTTATGATAAATCAATAAAATGTTAGATTTAAATCTAATGATAATCCTATATATGTTTTTAAAAAGCATTAATGTGTATCATATTGATTTTTATATTATTTTTTTTATTTTGATTAAAGATGCTCAATGATTAATGATATCATGCCCAAAGTAATGATGCATAATGATCATGCTTAATAAGTTTATATTTTAAAATTATGCTTAATGATTTTTATGATTTATTGATCTTGATGATTTTTATGATAAATCTTGCACTTTCATTTTGAAAGATGATATATATTTTGACTTGGTATAAAAAAGACAAAGGCATGCTTGTACGAAACAAACTAAAAAGAAGAAATATTTCTCTTTAAAAAATTTATCTACTTTATCGACTTTTCAAAAAGAAGAGACTAATAAACCTATTTTTATGAATCTCTTGGACCATGAAAATGATTTTGATGAGTTAAATTTGAATGACTTTTTATCCAAATCTTTCACATAATCTTGAGATTTATGAATCAAAATCTTATATCTCCTATGCTTCTCTTTGTCATTTACAAAAGAGAAAAATTATCCAAATGATTCATGAATGTTCTTTTGGCATTCATGAATTGATTATAACTTAAAAGATTTATTATGAATCAAGATTTTTTATTAATCGTTCTCCTATGATTCTACTTGTTATCTTCTTAAGAGGAGATTTTCTAAATGAATCTTGAATTTTCTTGTGAGTTCTTGGATTTATCACTTGAAATTTTTTTGTTCAAAATCTCTTATTTATACACCTATGATTTTTATTCTTGGTATTTTAATTAAAGAAGAGATTTACTATATGAATCATGTCTTTTAGTATTCAAGTGGTCTTATCTTTCATGACATAATTTCTTTGTATTTATGACTTGTATGCCTTGAAATGATTTAGGATGATGCATGAAACACTATGATATTTCCCTTAGATAAAAATGCATGCAACACTATGATTTTTTTTAATGATGTCAAAATCAATATTTATCATTTTCTGAAATGATACTCTAGAATGATGATTTGAAATACTATGATTTGTTGCTAAAATGATGTATTATGAATGTCTTAGTATCATGTATGTTATGCTCAAAATAATGATGAATATTTTGAAAATAAATATTTGTATCATGTTTGATGATTTTACATTTTAATAATGTGCATGATGAGTTGTAGTGATGATTGATTTATTTTTGGTATCAGGCATGAAAAATGAAATGTAAAATTTTAAAATTGTGCATATTTTAAGTTGAAACCATAATGATGCACAAACATATGGAAATAAGGTTGATACTTTACCATTGTCATACTTTGAAAATTGTTGTAAAGGGAAAAAGAGATTCAAAATTGTATTCTTCCCTTTTTTTTGACAATGACAAAGGGGGAGATAGCTAGCTTGCACAAATCAAGAAGAAGCAAAAATTTGTTAGCTTGCAAATTGCATGGAGAAAGAAGTGCTATGTTGCCTATCTCAAGAAGCAAAACATGCAAACTTGCACATCTAGCAAAATTGATAAATTTGCATATTTCAAGAAGCAAGAGTTGTTTTTTTGAACATCTCAAAACTGCTAGCTTGCATGTTCTAAAATGTTGTTAAATTTGCTAGCTTACAAATTGCATGATGATAAAAATAAAGATTATGTTTATTATGCAATGATTTGAACTTGTATTTCCAAACGATAGAAAGTTACACTTCTCCTTTTTGTTGATGACAAAGGGGGAGAAGTATGATATTATGCATAAGTTTATAATAACATATTGCTTGGATTTTTGAATCCAAGAGTCTATATCAATATGGCATATTGATAGGGGGTGTTTGTTTAAACTCCGGGAGTTAAGGTTAACTCCGTCATCAATTAGTTGTCATCATCAAAAGGGGGAGATTGTTGAATCTTGTATTTTGATGATGAAACCAATTGATAAGTGTTTATGATTTGATCTGCATTTTTAGTTATGCAGGATGCTTCGATCAGGATGACACAATTAAAGCAGGAAGAATCAAGTTGGGCCGGTGGAACATGTCAGAAGATTAGATGTCGAGCCGGAGGATCAGTCGACGTATTGACAAAAGACTTCGGGCCATGGATTTGGGCATCGGACCAAGAAGAGCAGATATTGTGCCAAGGATATCGAAAGTCAACTAGCCGATTAGGCAATAGGCCGCAAGAGAGGACGATGCGCCAAAGAATCGGACGAAGTGTCGAGGGACCAATGACATGCCATACAACATGATTAATGCTTGGTATTAATTGTCTAGATCGAAGTGTATTTTACATATGCAGGATTAACTACAATAGCAAGGTATGAAGCAAACTGAAGTCCCAGAGTCAAGGACGCGATTTCGTTGGGAGTTCAAGAGTTCGTCGGAAGTCTAGATGTTCGTTCGAAGTTCTATCAGAGCCAACCAAGAAGTCTCGGAGCTTGCTAGAGAAGCTCATCAGAACTTGCCAAGAAGATCGTCGTGAAGTCCAGGAGCTTATCAGGAGTCCACTGGAACATTTCCAAAAGATCATCGGAAGTTCGCCGGAAGATCGCCGGAAGCTCGCTAGAAGAAACCAAGACTTATGGACTTGTTTAGCTTAAGTATGTCTTAGATTTCGTAGTTAGCATGTAATTAGGTTTGGAATTGGGCCAACCCAATTATGGGCTAGTTGGGCCCATGTAAGAATAATGTTGGGCCCAATAAAAAGGTCTAAACAGTGTCCCAAGAGGTGACATCATCGTGGCATAGTCTCTAAGACTATGTCAGGCGATGGTACCACCCAGACACAATCTCTGAGAGGCTGCAGGCAGTGGTACCATCCAATGTTAGGTGGTGGCACTGCCATACTAGGTGGTGGTACCGCCTAGTGCAGTGTTAGTGTCAGACTGACATTGGCGATGGTACCGTCCAACACAGGTGGTGGTATAGTCCAGAACCAGGAAACCCGGGATGAGATATTTTTAGGCTCCAAGTTTGAATCAACTTGAAGCCTATAAATTCCCCTCTCATCCTTGGTTAACATACACAATCACAGAGTATTTAAAAGTGAGAAAATGCTATTGCAATCACTAGAGAAATCCCCTCATATAGTCTAAGTTTAGAATTCTATTTAGGAGAATTGTGTGCTTGTAAGGGTTGTCTCCTAAACCCGGTAAAAGGAGAAAAGGAGTGTAAGAAGGAGGTTGATCTTCGCCTATAAAGGAAGATCGATAGTGGATGTCAGTGGCCTCGACGGAAGAGGATTCGACGGAGTGGATGTAGGTTACGACGACCGAACTACTATAAAATTGGCGTGTTATCTGGTTTGCATTTACTTCCTATCATTTACATACTGGAAACTGAATCTTTACTTGCCTACTGCATTCACTTCATAAACGTACGCTTTCAAAGTTATTATCTTTATGAAACAGTTTTTCGGCAGAAACAGATTTAATCGAAATGAAGTTTTAAACCGACGTTATTTTACCGCTGCACTAATTCACCCCCCCTCTTAGTGCCGACCTGGTTCCTAACACCGGGTTCCCTTATTTAAGTAATCACCCTATATTTATCGCAATATAAGGGAATCAACTCCTCGCTACTTGGCCCGACTCCTAGATCTGTGATGAACTTTTTTATCCAGACTCCCTCCTTTGCTGCTTCTGCTGCAGTAATGTACTCTACCTCTATGGTCAAATCAATAGTGGTATCTTGTTTAGAACTTTTCTAGCACACTACTCCTTCATTCAAGGTGTACACATACCCCGAATTCGACTTGTTATTATTGACATCAGATTAAAAACTTGAGTCCGTGTAGCCTTGAACCCTAAGGCTACTTCCTCTATATACTAGTAAAAGATCCTTAGTCCTTCTCAAGTACTTAAGGATACACTTTACTGCTTTCCAATGCTCCAAGCCTGGATCCGCCTGATACCTACTCGTGACACTTAGAGCATACGCTATATCAAGCCTGGTACATAGCATGGTATACATGATAGACCCTATTGCTGATGCATAGGGTATTCTATCCATGTTCGCCCTTTCTTCAAGAGTCTTTGGGGACATACTCCTAGAAAGCGATATCCCATGTCTCATCGGTATGAGACCTCTCTTAGAATTTTTCATACCAAACCTTTTGATAATGGTTTTTATGTACCTAGACTAGGATAAGCCAAATATCCTCTTGGATCTATCTTTATATATCTGAATCCCCAAGATATAGGATGCTTCCCCTAAGTCCTTCATGGAGAAGTGTCTAGATAACCAAGCCTTTACTGTAGATAGCATTCCTACATCATTCCTAATGATTAGGATGTCATCCACATATAACACCAAAAAGGTGATAGCGCTCCCATTTACCTTCCTGTACACACAAGGCTCATCTTCGTTCTTAACGAAATCATAAGATCTGATTGCCTCATCAAATCTTATGTTTCAACTTCACGAAGCTTGCTTTAGTACATAAATGGATCTAAGCAACCTGCACACCTTATCTAGGTAGTCCTTGGACACGAATCCCTTGGGTGGTATCATATACATCTCCTCCTTGAGGTTCCCATTAAGGAATATGGTTTTCACATCCATCTGCCAGATCTTATAATTATAGTGTGCTGCAATAGCCAATAGAATTCGGATGGATTTTAGCATTACTACGGGTGAGAAGGTTTCGTCATAGTCAACACCTTGCCTTTGATGATACCCCTTAGCCACTAGTCTTGCTTTATAGGTCTCTACCTTTCCATCTACTTTGATATTTTGCTTAAAGATCCACTTGCAACCGATGGGTATAATACCTTCGGGCGCATCAATCAGGTTCCAAACCTTGTTGGAGTACATAGAATCAATCTCAGAATTCGTGGCTTCTTGCCACTTCTCGGAGTCTATACTCATAATAGTCTCCTCGTAGGTCTGAGGATCAATATCCTCAACATCCTCTCCTCTAATATGTCCTACATATCTCTCAGGAGGATGAGATACTTTGCCAGACCTATGTAAAGTTAGAACTTGTGTATTAGGTACTTGAACAGGCTCGGGCTGTAGAGTGGTGCTTGAGCTAGGTTCTTCAACCTCGCTCAACTCTATCATACTCCCACTATCTCTACCAAGAATGTGTTCCTTCTCAAGGAACATCTCTCTCTTAGCTATAAAGACATTTTATCCTCAAGATGATAGAAATAATACCCACAAGTTTCCTTGGGGTATCCAACAAACTTGCATCGCTCTATCCTCGATTCCAACTTATCGGGGTTGTGTCTTTTAACATGGGCAAGGTAGCCCCAAATCTTAACAACCTTAAGATCAGGCTTATTTCCTTTCCATATCTCATATGGTGTAGATACCATCGACTTAGTTGAAACTCTATTCAGAAGACAAGTTGCGGTCTCTATGGTATATCCTCAGAATGAGATAGGTAGGTCAGTGAAACTCATCATGGACCGTACCATGTCTAATAGTATACGATTCCTCCTTTCAGACACACCATTGAGCTGAGGTGTATAAGGAGGTGTCCATTGGGATAATATCCCATGGTCCTTGGGGAACTGAGTAAACTTTGTACTTAAGTACTCATCTCCTCGATTTAATCGAAGAGTCTTGATACTCTTTCCAGTCTAGTTCTCCACTTCATTCTTATACTTTCTGAATTTCTCAAAGGCCTCAGACTTATACTTCATTAAGTACATATATCCATACCTTGAGAAATCATCAGTAAAGGTAATGAAGTAGGAGTAACCACTAATGGCATGAGTTGACATGGGTCTACATACATCACTATGTGTGAGTTTCAGCAGCTCAATGGCTCTCTCTCCAATTCTACTAAATGGAGAGTTAGTCAATTTTTCACGAAGGCAAGGCTCGTAAGTTGTATATGACTCATAGTCGAATAGATCTAGATATCCATCTTTTAGCAACTTTTGAATCCGTCTCTCATGGATGTGACCTAGCCTACAATGTCATAGGTATACACTATTTACCTCATCACGTTTCCTCTTAGACACACTTACATTCATGATATATGGAGCAGTATCTAGCATGAACAAACCATTATGCAATGTTCCTCTCCTCAATCTCCTCGACTTTGCTAGAATCTACAACAAATTGCAAATGTGATATGCAATATCGGTATCCAATACCAATGCACTATCATAAAAATCTGACAACTGGAGATTGATCATGAATGTACCTAAAGCCTTTCTAAGCTTCTGTTTAGCCCTCTCTGCAATGTACTCTTTGCAGTTCCTCTTCCAATGACCATCTTTGCCATAGTGGAAGCGTTGGCCTTCGTCCTTTGCCGAGTTATTCTTAGCAACCTTTACTTTATTGAATCTCGGATTTTGATAATGAAACTAATTGATAAGTGTTTATGATTTGATCTATGTTTTTAGTGATACATGCTGCTTCGATCAGGATGAGACAATTAAAGCAGGAAGAATCATATTGGGCCGGAGGAACATGTTAGAAGATTGAACGTCGAGCCGAAGGATCGGTCAATGTATCGACAGAAGGCTTTGGGCCATGGATTTGGGCATCGGGCCAAGAAGAGCGGATATGAGCCAAGGATATCGGATTTACGGAGTCAACTGGCCGATTGGGAAATATGCCGCAAGAGAGGACGATGCGCCAAAGAATCGGACGAAGCGTCGAGGGACTAATGACATTCCGAACAACATGATTCATGCTTAGTATTAATTGTCAAGATTGAAGTATGTTTTATATGTGTAAGATTAACTACGATATCAAGGTATGAAGCAAAATAAAGTCCCAAAGTCAAGGATGCAATTTCATTGGGAGTTCGAGAGTTCGTCGGAAGTCCAAATATTCGTCGGAAGTTCTGTAAGAACCAACCGAGAAGTCTTGGAGCTTACCAGAGAAGCTCATCAAAACTCGCCAAAAAGATCATCGTGAAGTCCAGGAGCTTGCCGGGAGTCAGCTGGAACATTATCGAGAGATTGTCGGAACTTTGTCGGAAGCTTATCGGAAGAAACCAAGACCTAGGGACTTGTTTAGCTTAAGTATGCCTTAGATTTCATAGTTAGCACATAATTGGGATTGGATTTGGGCCAACCCAATTATGGGCCAGTTGGGCCCATGTAAGGACTATGTTGGGCCCAATGAAACGCCCAAACAGTGACCCAAGAAGTGGCACCGTCGTGGCACAGTCTTCAAGATTGTGTCAAGCGGTGGTACCGCCAGTTTGGGTGGTGGTACCGCCCCTGGCAAGGTCCCAGGCAATGGTACCGCCAAGTGGCCCAATGCCAGGTGGTGGTACCGTCTAGTGCAGTGTTAGTGTCAGACTGACACTAGTAGTGGTACCGCCCAGCACAAGCGGTGGTACCGCCCGAACCTAGGAAACCCGGGATGAGATGTTTTTAGGCTCCAAGTTTGAATTAACTTGAGGCCTATAAATACCCCTCTCATCCCTGGTTAACATACACAAGACTTGGGAGTAAAAATAGAAAGAAACGCTGCTGCAATCTTGTGTGAACTCCTCTCAAAAGTTCTATGTGTTAGAATAGTTTGAGAGAGGAGTATGTGGGGGTGTAAAGGTTATCTCCTAAACCCAGTAAAAGGAGAATCGAGTTGTAAAAGGTGGTTGGTCTTCGCCTATTGAAGGAAGACTGATAGTGGATGCCGATGGCCTTGACGGAAGAGGAATCAGTGGAGTGGATGTAGGTCACGACGACCGAACCACTATAAAAATCTAGTTTGCCTTTACTTTGAACAATTTACTTTAAACTGTAAACTGGCTTCTCATTACTTGCTATGCTCTTCTGTACGCTTTCAATCTAAGCACATTTCCATAATCGATTTTCAACGTATGAAGAATTTTCGGAACCGACGTATTTTACCACTGCACTAATTCACCCCCACACCCCCCCCCCCGCTTAGTGCCACTCTTGATCCTAATAGTTGGTATCAGAGCCTCGTTTCTTATTGTAGTTTAACACCTAGCCAGAAATGACTCTTTTCGGCTTTCAAGAGGGTCACTCTCTCATTCATCCTCCCTTGTTCAATGGGACGGACTATACATATTAGAAAACTCGAATGAGAGTTTTCTTACTTTCTTTGGATTTAAATTTATGGAGTGTTATGGAAAACAATTTTTGAATATCTTCTCTTCCATGGAATTTATGGAATTATTTGGAGAAGAAGACGTTTTCTTTAATGCTATAGCTATGAATGCTCTATTTTACGCCTTAGATAAAAATGAATTCAATCGGGTTTCTTTGTGTGAAACGACTTTCGATATTTGGCACATTCTCGAAATCACACACGAAGGCAAGAATAGAGTTAAAGAGTCTAAAGTCAATCTTTTATTACATGATTTTGAACTTTTTCGAATGAAGCCAAGCGAAACCGTTGTTGACATGTACACCCATTTTACGAATGTCGTCAATGATTTAAAAGCTCTTGGCAAATGTTTTTTGAATTTTGAACTTGTCAATAATGTTTTATGCTCACTTTCTAAAACTTGGGACTATAAAGTAACAGCCATATAAGAGGCCAAGGATTTGAACCGTTTTCCACTCGAAGAACTAGTAGGGTCTTTAAAGATCCATGAAATAAGTTTTATGACACTTGTTGAACATGATAAACTTGAGAACCACCTTCTAAAGAATATGAAGGATTTGACACATCGAACAAAAGAAGACCACTCGAGCATAAGCTCAAGTGATGGTAAACTTGAACTCCTCACTATGAAATTTAAAAAGTTAATAAAATAAAAATTAAAGAACAAAAAGAACCCAACTACTTGCTATGAACGCAAGAAGAGGGAAGCACTTTGGGATGAATCGAGCTCCTCCGAATATTAGGAGAAAATCAATAAAGGCGAGGTGGCAAACTACGCCTTAATGGCTTTCAACGGTGAGGTAATCAAAATGCCCTTAGTTTATTTTGAAATTACATAATGCTTTTCATAAGTTAATTTTAATTTAGTTTAGAATAATTATTTTTCTTGAAATTTGCAATGCAAAAAATTAGGAATCATGCTTATCATTCTAGTAATTTCAAAAATAATCATGAAAATTGTATGTTTTATGATAAACAAACAAAATAATTTTAAATGCCTTATGAAATCATGCTTGATGTTTTAATGATATAATAATGTAATAAAATGTTAGATATAAATCTAATGCTTGTACACCTAACAAGATTAGTTTACGAAGTATTAATGTGTATTTTGATGATTTCATGATTTTGATTGAAGATGATTTATGTTTAATGAGATCATGCTTGATGATTTTATACTATGCATGAGACTTTGAAGTTATTCATGATGATTTTATACTATTCATGATGAAATGTTGCTTTTTCAGTTTTAAACAAGATGGATGGTTTTCATATAAAAACTTGAGCATATTGATTTGAAATCATGCTTAATGAGTTTATCTTTCTAAATTATGCATGATAATTCTTGCGATTTATGGATTATCGATTTTTACTATAATGAAAGTGACTTTTTCGATTTTAAAAATGATGCATGTTTTTGATTTGACATAAATAAAAAAGGTATGAAATCAATCACTTAAAATGAAACACATAAAAAGAAAAATATATTATCATTGGAATTAAAATAATGAATCAATTTACGTTATGAATTTTGTGAACCATGAAATTGATTTTGATGGTTTGAATTTAATGAGTTTTATCGAAATCACGATCTTGATTTCTTGAGATTTATAACTTGAAATCTTTTATGAATCAAGATTTTTTACTCTTTATTCTCTTGCATTTTGAGAAAATTTTCAATATGAATCATAAGAGTTCTTATGCATAAATTGAAATCTTTTTCTCCTATGTTTCCTTTTATGATTTTCTAAATAGAGTATCTTTTTCAAAATTCATGACTTCAAATTTCATTTGAATAACTTTTGACCTCCTAAGATCTCTCTTTGAATATTTAAAGAGGAGAATTTTCTAGATGAATCATGATTTTGATTATTAAAGATTTTAATATGCATGAAATATGGGATGCAATGTAATTTGACATTTAGATACCATCATGATTTAAAATGCTATGATTTGTTGCTAAAATGATGTATTATAAATGTTGATTTAATGTTTGGTATTATGAATACTTTAAATGATAAATGTTTAGTATCATGAACAAAATATTGATAAATGCTTAAAAATTTTAATGTCTTAGTATCATGTATGATATGGTCATAATGATGATTGATTTTTTTTTTTGGGTATCATTCATGAAAATTAAATGTAAATATTTAAAATTATGTATGTTTTAATTTGAAACTATTATAATGCACAAACAAACATATTGAAATAAGATTGATACTTTGTCATACTTTAAAAATTATTGTAAAAGGAAAAAGAGATACAAAATTGTATTCTTCACTTCTTTTTAACAATGACAAAGGGGAAGATAGCTAGCTTGCATAAGTCAAGAAAATGCAAAAACTTCCAACTTGCACACTGCTAAAGGAAATAAGAATCGCTAGCTTGCACACTTCAACAAGAAAGCTATCTTGCATTTGCTTTCAAAATATTGCTAGCTTATATTTTTTAAAATGATATAAAAATTTGCTAGCTTGCATGATGTAGAACTTGCTATCTTGAACACCACCTAGACTTGCTAGCTAGCTTGCTAGCAAGCTTGCATAAGTCAAGAAAATGCAAAAATTTCCAACTTGCACATTGCTAAAGGAAATAAGAATTGCTAGCTTGCACACTTCAACAAGAAAGCTATCTTGCATTTGCTTTCAAAATATTGCTAGCTTATATTTTTTAAAATGATATAAAAATTTGCTAGCTTGCATGATGTGGAACTTGCTATCTTGAACACCACCTAGACTTGCTAGCTTCCAATCTCAAGAGAAGCAACATTGCTATCTTGCTTATCGCAAGAAGCAAAACATGCTAAACTTGCACATCTAGCAAAATTTATAAACTTGCAAAACTCAAAATTTTTGCTAGCTTGCATGATTATAAAAATGGAGATTATGTTTATTATGCAATGATTTAAACTTGTATGTCCAAACACATGAAAGGTACATTTCTCCTTTTTGTTGATGACAAAGGGGGAGAAGTATGATCATGTTATGCATGATGACATGTTGCAAATATTCAAGATGAATATCTGCAAGGACTTGAATTTAGCTTGAATTCAAGGTTCTATTAATATGGCATATTGATAGGGGGAGTTTGTTTAAACTCCGAGAGTTAAGGTTAACTCCGTCATCAATTGGTTGACATCAACAAAAAGGGAGAGATTGTTGAATCTCAGATTTTGATGATGAAACCAATTGATAAGTGTTTATGATTTGATCTGTGTTTTTAGTGACGTAGGCTGCTTCAATCAGGAGGAGACAATTAAAGCAAGAAGAATTATGTTGGGCTGAAGGAACATGTCAGAAGATTGGACGTCGAGTTGGAGGATCGATCGACGTATCGATAGAAGGTTTTGGGCCATAGATTCGGGCATCGGGAGAAGAGGAGTAGATATTGCACTAAGGATATCAGAGTTGCGAAGTCAACTGGCCGATTGGGCAATAGGCCACAAGAGAGGACGATGCGCCGAAGAATCAGATGAAGCGTCGAGAGACCAATGACATGTCGGATAACATAATTCATGCTTAGTATTAATTGTCTAGATCAATGTGTATTTTACATATGTAGGATTAACTATAATAGCAAGGCATGAAGCAAAATGAAGTCCCAAAGTCAAGGACACGATTTCGTTGGGAGTTCGAGAGTTCGTCGGAAGTCCAGACGTTCGTCGGAAGTTCTGCAGGAACTAGCCGAGAAGTCTCGGAGCTTACTAGAGAAGCTCATTGGAACTCACCAAGAAGATCATTGTGAAGTCCAGGAGCTTGCCGGGAGTCCATTGGAACATTGCCGAGAGATCATCGGAAGTTCGCTGGAAGATCACTGGAAGCTCGCTGGATGAAACCAAGATCTAGGGACTTGTTTAGCTTAAGTATGCCTTAGATTTCGTAGTTAGCACATAATTGGGATTGAATTTGGGCCAACCCAATTATGGGCCAATTGGGCCCATGTAAGGATTGTATTGGGCCTAATGAAACAACCAAATAGTGACCTGTTAGGACTCTAGCTTAGAGAGTCCTAATTGAGAGGGACATTCATGTAAAACTGTTAGGACTCTAGCTAGGAGAGTCCTAATTGAGAGGGACATTCTGTTAGGACTCTAGCTAGGAGAGTCCTAATTGAGAGGGGCATTCATGTAGGAGGTTTTTTCTTATAGAAGAATTAGGAGTTGTAAAGGAATAGGAGTCTTGAGTAGGAGTCTTATTAGGAGTTAGTTAGAAGTATGAGTCTTGAGTATGAGTCCTATTAGGAGTTGTTTAGAAGTAGGAGTCTTAAGTAAGAGTCCTATTAGGAGTTAGGGTTTAGAAGCCCTATAAATAGTCATGTATTCCACCTCTTTTCATAAGCAATAGATGAATATTTTCTGCAGCCTTTGAGTAGCAACTTGGAGGGAGGAACCCCTATAGAGTTCCAAGGAGGCCGATCCCCTAAAGAGATCAACCCCAAGTTTAGAATCTGCAAGGGTTCTAACACCTGGTATCAGAGCAGCGTTCTTGGCATCTCGCTGCCCTTCCACTACCATCCATCAGCCCTCCACAACCGCCCAAAGCAATTCCCACAATTGCTTAAAAGATCGTCACCGAATTCCGCCATCATCTCCATCACCACGGATCATCCTTTGATCTCCCCGTGAATTGCAACAGGTTCTGGTTTCCTACCTTACTGCTGCTGAAATTTAGTTATCCTTATTCAAAAATCCAAGAAAAAAAAAACTATTCCTATATTGCTGCATAAACATTTCGTCACAAAGTTTCATCTTTACGACGAAAGATACATTGCAGAATTCCAACCGCATAGTACCATCTGTTTGATCTTGCTACTATGCTTTTTCTATCCAAATTTCTGTGAAATTTTTATGACATCTTTGACACTTCCTAACAGCAGATTTCCCTTTAGTTTTTTTAAAAAATTCTCAATATAAACCATTGATCTTTTACGTCTAATCTGCTATACTTGAAAATCTGCACTGTAAAATTTCAGCCGCATAGCACTGTTTGTTTGATCTTGATACTATATTGTTTCTATCCAAATCTCTACGAAATTTTTATGACAGCTTTGACACTTCCTATCAGTGGATTTCCCTTTGGTTTCATCAAAAAATTCTCAATATAAACCACTGATCTTTTACGTCCAATCTGCTATACCTAAAAATCTGTGCTGCAGAAAATTTCAGCCGCATATTGTTGCCTTAACCCATCTATTTGTAATCTTTTTTGAATGAAATTTCTTATACACTTCATAGATCATCTTGGCTTCCATCTAAGATTGATCTATTAAGAAATTCATCTCTAAAAACGATTTTATGTTGCTGCAAATTTTCGTCGTAACCTGCTGAAATTTTTCGATGAGAATTCTGCAATCGCAACTTGCACCAATTTCCTTGCTGTTATACTACCGAAATTTTCTTGATTAAATTAGATATCCTTGCTGTCATATAAACTGTGATTTTTCTATCAATTCCCTCCTCAATTCTCTCAAGTTTTTGGTGGAAATTATGTCAAGAAACCGTTGTTTCTTCGACGACAATTCTACTCTTACAAGACAGCACATACTTGCTGCAACTTCCCCTTATTTCTATCAAACCTTTACTACCATCTATGACAGATCCAAAACTTTCATCTATAGCCCTAAAACTCTACCAAACCACATCCTCAAACTGCACCTAAAATAGCCACAAAACAAGCCTAAACCGTAGCCTACATCCATCGATCTACCAACCCTTTCGACCATCACCTCTCTCAACCAATACATGCCTTTAACCCGACAACAAAAGAGAGATCTTAACATCACAGATTTGGTGGCATATACTATGACATCTGAGGAGGTAATTAATGCTAAATTCGAAGCCTTCGAGGTGCGAATGGAGGATAAGATTCGGACGCTCTTTACCAAACTTAGATTGGGCCGACCACTAAGCATGAAGTAATCACATCAAGGAGAGAGCTATGCCCAATCGCACTAAACCCAAAGATATGACTTCCAAGAGAGGGGAAGCTCTAAGACTGACCCCAACTATCCATGCATGAGAGTGGACTTCCCTAGATGGGAAGAAGGAGACCCGATTGGTTGGATCTCGCACGCGGAGCGATATTTTCAGTACCACAAAACCGCGGATGCATCTATGGTGAAAATTACAGCTATACATCTTGAAGGGGATGCTATATAGTGGTTTGACTAGTTTGAACGTACTTATGGAGTTCTTTCATGGCGACAATTCAAAGAAGGACTGCTAATCCGCTTCAGGCCAACCGATTACGAGAATATTGACGGACAACTAGCAAAGATCCGACAAACCTCCACCATTCAGGAGTACCAAACTATGTTTGAAAGGTTATCTAATCAAACTCGTGATTGGTCTCAAAAACAGCTATTGAGGACCTTCATTGAGGGCTTGAAGCCGGAGATCCGAGATGAAGTTAAAGCGCGACAACCGTATACGCTGATGGCAGCCATCTCTTTCGCACGACATCAAGAGGAGCAATTGAACCATGAAGCTCGGAGGACTAGGGTCACTCCTCAACCAGTAATATTGAAGCTCTCAGCCTCCCCTACTATCGACCAAGTCCCTACACCAAAGAGGTTAACAAGAAAAGAGCTTTGGAAGCAATATGCGAAGGGGTTATGTTGGCATTGTGACGAGCCGTGGAGCCGTGAGCATCGCTGTAGTAAAGGGAGACATCTTATGATTGAACCAATAGAAGAAGAGGTCATTGAACATCCAGAAGAGAGCCTTGAACATGAAGAAGAAGATGCAGAAGAAGAGCCACAACCGACTGAAGTTACGGTACATGCACTAGCCGGCTACTCAAACCCGCAAACGATGAAAGTTGGAGGCCTTCTCAAACAACAACCGATCACTATTCGCATCGACATGGGCAGTTCTAATAACTTTCTAAATAGTAAGGTTACAATCCAGATGGCCTTACCTATTGAGAATTGCAGCAGGTTTGACGTTAAGGTCATCGACGGACGGATTTTGAATTGTGATCGTAGGCGCTCGCAAGAGAAACTATTGCTGCAGGACCAAGAGATAATTGCAGATTTCTTCCTTCTCCCTCTTGATGACCATGAGGCCATGCTCATAATTAAATGGTTGACGACATTAGGTGATATTTCTTGGAATTTTATGCGACTAATTATGAAATTTTATAGTAAGGAGAAACAGGTGATACTGAACGGGAAACGTGAGGGCGACATAACGATGATTTGCACACAACAAATGAAGCAGGTTTTGCATAAAGCATGCAGCGACCTTTTAGTACAACTTGAGCAGCAAACTAAGGGAGAGCCAATAGAATTTGAAGATCCAAACCTACTTCTTTTGCTTGCTGAATTTTCAGATATATTTGACTAACCGCACAACCTATCTCTTACCAGTCGGCATGATCATTATATAACGATTCTTTCAGGAAAACCTCCAGCAAATACTCAGCCATATCAGTATCTACATCTCCAGAAGGATAAAATAGAAAGGATTGTAAAAGAGATGCTTGAAACAGGAGTTATTCGGCCAAGTTGCAACCTCTACTCTTCACCGGTGCTACTTGTACGCAAGAAGGACGAAACATGGCGAATATGCATTGATTATCGAGCTCTCAATGGCATAACCATCAAGAACAAATACCTTATTCCAATAGCATATGAATTGCTAGATGAAAGGGAGCACAAATCTTCGCAAAGCTAGACCTTTGATCCAGGTATTATCAAATACGAGTGTATGAAGAAGTCATACCGAAAACCGCCTTTCGAACACACAACGGCCACTACGAATTTTTACTTTCTCCAACAAAAGGTGAAATATCTTGGGCATATCATATCAGAGGAAGGTGTCATGGTGGACCCATTCAAAATTGAAGCAATGCAAAACTGGCCTACCCCGAGGAACATAAAATTGCTACATGGCTTTTTGGGTTTAACAGGCTACTACTGTAAGTTCGTGAAAAACTATGGAAAGATCAGTGCACCACTTACTTCCTTAGTGGAAAAAGATGTCTTCCAATGGTCGGACAGAGCCTCCACTGCCTTTGACAAACTTAAGGCAGCCATAACGACGACGCCGGCGCTAACACTACCAGATTTCAACCAACCCTTCGTTATTGAGGCCGACGCATCTGGAGTCAGAATTGGAGTCATTCTCATGCAAGATGGTCGACCACTTGTATACACTAGCAAGGTATTATCTCCCTCCCATCAAAATAAGTCAACATATGATAAGGAGATGCTCGCCATTGTGCGCGTAGCAACGAGGTGGAGACCCTACTTGATTGGTCGATGATTTCAAATTAAAACCGACCATAAAAGCCTCAAGTACTTTTTGGAGCGAAAGATATTATCCCTTGAGCAGCAAAAATGGGTAACAAAACTTCTTGGATTTGATTATGACTTACAAAAGGTGGAAAGAGAATGTTGTTGCAGATGAGCTTTCGCAGCTACCTGAGCAAGCTGAATTTTCGGTCATTTTACTTCTAACCAACGACTTCCTTGTGGATATTAAGATGGAATGGCAGGAAGATTCGGAGACCAGTAAGATAAAAAAAAAATTAGAGGAAGCACCAAGCTCCGTAGCTCATTACAATCGGGACTCAAAAGAATTATGCTATAAGGGACGCATTGTGCTTGTGACAAATTCTACTTGCATCTTCAAGAGCAGATTTTGGATAAAGTTATTCCATATGCAGGGTACTAAATTGAAAAGGAGTATGACATATCACCCACAAACCAACAGCCAGACGGAAGTTTTAAATAGGTGCTTAGAGACAGCCCAAAGCCACCCAACAAATATGACTACCCAAAGAGAACTCCTGACCCAGCCAAGTGCCATTATTGATCGACGGATCGTGACTCGACGACGACGACCCACTAATGAAGTGCTAATACAGTGGGCGAACCTACCAATAGAAGATGCCACTTGGGAGAACTATGACGACTTGAAGATCAAATTCCCAGAATTCATGAATCATCAGCCTCGAGGACAAGGGTGATTTGAAGAGGGCGGGTCTGTTAGGACTCTAGCTTAAAGAGTCCTAATTGAGAGGGACATTCTGTTAGGACTCTAGCTAGGAGAGTCCTAATTGAGAGGGGCATTCATGTAGGAGGTTTTTTCTTATAGAAGAATTAGGAGTTGTAAAGGAATAGGAGTCTTGAGTAGGAGTCTTATTAGGAGTTGGTTAGAAGTATGAGTCTTGAGTATGAGTCCTATTAGGAGTTGTTTAGAAGTAGGAGTCTTAAGTAAGAGTCCTATTAGGAGTTAGGGTTTAGAAGCCCTATAAATAGTCATGTATTCCACCTCTTTTCATAAGCAATAGATGAATCTTTTCTGCAGCCTTTGAGTAGCAACTTGGAGGGAGGAACCCCTATAGAGTTCCAAGGAGGCCGATCCCCTAAAGAGATCAACCCCAAGTTTAGAATCTGCAAGGGTTCTAACATGACCCAAGAAGTGGCACCATCATGGCATAGTCTTCGAGATTGTGTTAGGCGATGGTACCGCCAGTTTGGGTGGTGGTATCGCCCAGCACAAGCAGTGTGATAAGACCCTAAAGTCTTATCGTAAAAAAGAAGAAGAGAAAGGGGATGATCACTTTGAGGGGATCGGTCTCCTTGATCGCTTCGAGGGGATCGGTCCTCCTTGATCATTTCGAGGGGATCGGCCTCCTAGGGTTTGTCAAAAGATAGAATAGTATTTTTATAGATAACTAAAAAGAAGCAGTTACATCCCTATTTATAGAGTTCCAACTTTAGCTAAACTAAACAGACTTAATAAATGTGCAGAAAATAAAATTAAAGCATAGAAAATAAAAGAAAAAATAAAAGGATCCTAACAATCCCGCCTCCTTCAATTCGGCCTTGTCCTCTAGGCTGATCAACATCAAATTCTAGAAACTTCTCCTTTAGCATGCTGTAGGACTCCCAAGTGGCATCTTGCTTTGGTAAGTTGGCTCATTGCACCAGCACTTCAGTTACAGGATGTCTACGGTACATTACAACTCGTTGATCAAGTATGGCTTGTGGTTGAGCTTGAACTTCTCCAGTAGTAGAAGTGTCTGGCAAATCGCACTGCACTATTGCATCTTCACCCAATTTCCTTTTAAGGTATGCAACATGAAAGACTAGATGTATTTTAGAGCTAGCAGGCAAATCCAAGAGGTAGGCAACTGGTCCAATGCGTTCTAATACCTTATAAGGCCCAAAAAACTAAGGAGATGGCTTCATGGAAGATTGGACCTTTATGGAAGTTTGCTTGTAGGGTTGAAGACGAAGGTAAACCCAATCACCCACAGTAAATTCTCATTCACTTTGGTGTTTATCAGCTTGTTGTTTCATTCTTGCTTGTATGACTGTAAGGTTATCCTTTAAAAGCTGAATAATCTTATTTATATCCATCAATTCCTTGTCCACTTGATCAACTTTAGAAGAACTGGGTACATATTTTGTAATTGTAGGTGGGGGTTGACCATAAACTGTTTCAAAAGGAGTCATTTTAATAGAAGAATGGTAAGAGGTATTATACCACCACTCTGCCTAGGGAAGCCATTTGACCCATTCCTTCGGCTTGTCGCTAGTAAAGCATCGGAGGTAATTTTTTAGGCACCTGTTTACTACTTCAATTTGCCCATATGTTTGTGGATGATAAACAATGCTCATATTCAGCTGAGTATCTTGTAAATGAAAAAGTTCTGTCCAGAAGGAGCTAGTAAAAATCTTGTCTCTGTCACTAACAATGGAACGAAGACTCCCATATAATTTAGCTATGTTTTCCATAAAAATATGAGCAACACTTGCAGTAGTATAAGGATGTCGTAAAGCACAGAAATGAGCATACTTTGTAAGTCTATCCACAACTACAAGTATAGTACTCTTTCCTTGAGATGATGGGATACCGTCAATGAAATCCATAGATATGTCGGTCCAAGTAGCATCAGGAATAGGGAGGGGCTGTAGTAAGCCTAAGGTGGCTACTATCTCACTTTTGTGACGTTGGCAAACATCAGATTCAGTAACAAATTTCTTGATAAAATTTTTCATACCTTTCCAGTAAAAAAGTTGTCGAACTCGCTTATAAGTGTAGAGAAATCCCGAGTGACCAACAATTGGTGATGAATGGAACTCCTTTAGAATTATTGCTGTTGAATCTCGTATTTTAATGATGAAACTACTTGATATATGTTTATGATTTAATCTGCGTTTTGAGTAACGCAGGATGCTTCGATCTGGATGAGACAATTAAAGCAGGAAAATCATATTGTGCCGGAGGAACATGTCAGAAGATTGGACATCGGGCCGGTGGATCGGTCGACGTATCGACAGAAGGCTTCGGGTCGTGGACTCGGGCATCGGGCCAAGAAGAGCGGGTATTGTGCCAAGGATATCGGAGTTGCGGAGTCAACTGGCCGATTGGGCAATAGGCTGCAGGAAAGGACGATGCGTCGAAGAATCGGACGAAGCGTCGAGGGACCAATGACATGCCGGACAACTTAGTTAATTGCTTAGGATTAATTGTCTCGATCGAAGTTTTTGTTTTTGTGTGTGCAGGATTAACTACGATGAAAGTAAGACATGCAGTAGGAGTTACGCCGGAGTCATGACAATGATCACGTTGGGAGTTCGAGAGCTCGACGGAAGTTCGGACAATCGTCGGAGGTTCTGCGGGAACAAATCCGAGAAGTCCAGAAGCTTGCCAAAGGAGCTCGTCGGAACTTGCCAAGTGGATCGTCACAGTCCAGGAGTTTGCCGGAAGCCCGTAGGAGCATCACCGAGGGTTCATCGGATGATCGACGGAAGTTCGCCGGAAACTCGCCGGAAGAAGCGAGTGACGCATCGAAGCAAGCTGTAGAATATGTCTTAGGAAATAATCGTAGTTAGCACTTTGATTAAGTTAGAAATGGGTGGTGATCCCATTAGCTTAATCCTGGGGCAATTGGGCCCCTGAAGAACTCAAATTGGGTCGAATGGTTCAACCCATTCGGACCCAGGTTGTTGTGGGAGGTGCAACCGCCCAGGCAGGGAGGTAGCACCGCCCAGGCTATGTCTCCCAGCGAGATTGGGCGGTGCAACTGCCCCAGCCAAGAGGTGCAACCGCCCAGGGCTCAGTCTCCGAGCGAGACTGGGCGGTGCAACCTCCTCTGTCAGGAGGTAGCACTGCCAGAACTCAAGTTTCGAGCTCTGCCAGGCGGTGCAACCTCTCCAGTCAGGCGGTGCAACCGCCCGAGCTCAGTCTTCGAGCTCTGGCAGAGAGGTGCAACCGCCCCTAACAGAGGTGGCACCGCCTAGAGGCTCAGTCTTCGAGCTCTGCCAGGCGGTGCAACCACCCTAGTCAGGAGGTGCAACCGCCTGATCCCGGAATTTCGGGATTTGATCGTTTTGAGCTCCAAATTTGAACTGGGTTGGGGCCTATAAATACCCCACCCATTCAGCACTGAAAAGATATAGACCTACACCGAATTCTTGATCTTTTCTGTGATTCTAAGAGCTCAAATTTGTGTAAAGTCCAAAAGTTCTCCTCTTTCTGTTCTTCAAGTCTTGAGTTGTAAAGAGAGGAGAGAAAGGTTCTGTAAGGGTTGTCTCCTGATCCCGTCAAAAGGAGTGAAACTGTAAAAGGGCAGTTGGCCTTCGCCTATTGAAGGAAGGCCCCTAGTTGACGTCGGTGACCTCGTCGGTGGAGGAAGCCAAAAGTGGAGTAGGTCAAGACTGATCGAACCACTCTAAATCTCTGGTTTGCTTTTATTTTTAGCACTTTATCATTACTGCAAACCTCCTACATAGCTACTGCTCTTCTGCGCTTTTACGAACGAGTTTCTTTACAGTTTACGTTTATGTCTTGATTCCACTTGTAACTGCAAACTGTCTTCTGCGCTTTTACGAACGAGTTTCTTTGCAGTTTACATTTACATTTTGATTCTATTTATAACTGCAAATTGTCTTCTGCAATTTTACGAACGAGTTTCAAGGTTTAGACGAAAATCTGCATTTAGACGTAAAACTGCATTTAGACGTAAATCGGCTTTCCTCGTACAATCATCATATTTCAGTTTACGTTTACGTCTTGATTTCAACTGCATACTGCCTTCTGCGAGTTTACAAACGAGTTTTAAAGTTCAGACGTAAATCTGCGTTTAGGCGTAAATCTGCGTTTAGACGTAAATCTGCGTTTAGACGTAAATCTGCGTTTAGACGTAAATCTGCTTTTTGCAGATTACTTTTTGAGCAGCACACTGTCTTTATACTTCTACTTAAACTGCTTTTGATCTAAACAAGTGATTTACGAATCGACACTTAGACGTAAACCTGTTTCTTCGTACGAACGTCGGATTTCAGTTTGCGCCGATATTCTGGTTTTCTTCATAGCTGCAAACTGCCTGCATAGATTGACTGCAATCTTGCTTAGTATCAACTTTCATATAGATCTTTCTTTATCGTTCAAACGCAGCTTTCGATTTTAATCGTACAAAGTTATCCGCTGCACTAATTCACCCCCCCCTCTTAGTGCTCTCGATCCTAACAATTGGTATCAGAGCGGGGTATTTCTCATTTCGGATTTACACCCGAGAGAAATGGCTCTTCAAGAGGGCTTTTCGGTCTTTCGTCCACCGTTCTTTAACGGATAGGACTACACTTATTGGAAAACTCGAATGAGAGTTTTCTTGATTTCTCTAAATCTGGATTTATGGAATATCGTTGAAAACGGTTTTCAACTTCCCTCTAAACCGATGAACGAATGGTCGGATTTAGAGAAGAAGTATTTTTCTTTAAACGCAAAGGCTATGAATGCCTTATTTTGCGCTTTGGACAAAAATGAGTTCAATCGGGTTTCTTTGTGCGAAACGGCTTTCGATATTTGGCGCACTCTTGAAATCACGCACGAGGGAACTAGTAGAGTCAAAGACTCGAAAGTTAATATTTTACTCCATGATTTCGAGCTTTTTCATATGAAACCAAGCGAAACCGTTGTTGACATGTACACCTGTTTTACGGATGTCGTCAATGGTTTAAAATCACTTGGTAAAAGCTTTTCGGACTGAATTCGTTAACAAAGTTTTGCGCTCACTTTCTAAAACTTGGGATTCAAAAGTAACTGCTATTCAAGAATCGAAAAACTTGAACCAATTTCCACTTGAAGAACTAATTGGTTCATTAATCACATATGAAATGACGTGCAATGCACGTGAAGAACTTGAGAACCACCTTCCAAAGAACAGGAAGGATTTGGGACATAGAACATTTGAAGACCACTCGAGCATAAACTCAAGTGATGGTGAACTTAAACTACAAATGAAACAAAAATTAAAAAGTAAAAAGAACGGAACTACTTGCTTTGAATGCAAGAAGAAAAATAAAAATTGGGATGAATCGAGCTCCTCCGAAGACGAGGAGAAAATCAACAAGGCGAGGTGGCAAACTACGCCTTTACGCCTTTCGACACTGAGGTAATCAAAATTCCTTTAATTTACTTTAAAATTACATGATGCTTTTCATAAAGCATTTTCCTTTTTATTTAATCTTCTTGAAAATTGCATGTTTAATAATTTTATAATGAAAATACAAACAATTAGGAATCATGCTTATCATTCTAGTAATTTTGAAAATAATCATGAAAATTGCATGTTTATGATAAACAAAATGATTTTGATTAAAAATACCTTATGAAATCATGCTATATGTGGTTGAGAAGTAATAATGTGTATCATGTTGATTTCCATTGTTATTTCTCAATTTTGAGTATATGAAATCATGATTAATTTGAAGTTATGATTAATGAGTATATATTTTTGAAATAATATGAATGATGATTTGGAATCATGCATATAATAATGAGTTTATATGTTTTCAAAATGTGCATGTTTTAATTTGAAAATATAATGATGCACAAATGAGATTGATACTAACCTTTGTCATGATTTAAAAATTCATGTAAAGGGTTTTTCCCTTCTTTTTGACAATGACAAAAGGGGAGATAGCTAGCTTGCACAATTCAAGAAGATAGCAAAAATTGTACTTCTCAAAAGAGAAGAAATTGCTATCTTGAACATCACCAAGAAGTGCTATCTTGCAAATCTCAAGACACACAAATGCAATCATGCAAAATTTGTAATTTTGCACATCATTAAAATTTATGATGCTTTGGTGATTATGCATGTTCTAAAATGTTATAAAATTCACTAGCTTGCATGATGTAGAACTTAGCTATATTGAACATCAACAAGGAATGCTATCTTGCCTATCTCAAGAAGCAAAAAGTTAACTTGCACATCTAGCAAAACTTATATTTCAAGAAGCAAGAGTTGCTTTCTTGAACATCTCAAAATTGCTAGCTTGCGGGCCTTAAAATGTAGAAATTTTTTGCTAGCTTGTATATGGTAAACTTGCTATCATACTACCATGATGATGAGCATGCCTTATCTTCATGATTATATTTGAAAAACTATGGCAAAAATATGTCTGAATGATTAAACGTGTTAAAATTATTTTTCAGACTTTTTTTATTGAATGATCAAATCACTTGATTGCCATAATGATTTTACACAATTACTTGCCATGATTACATGTTGGAAATTATGTGCTTGAATACAAAAATTTCCATGATAATAAGCATGTTTTACCTTCATGATTGTAATTGAATATCTCTAGTAAAACCCTGTCCGAATGTATGAAAGTGTCAAATTTCATTTTTGGATTTTCTTGATACATTATCCTCTTCCGAACTTAACAAGCATATGTCATATCAAGTTTAATTCACATCATTAATTTTTGACATATGGAATCATCTAGCAAATGCACTTATCATGTGAAAAATATTTTTCGAGAAACATATTTGATGATTCCCTCTTATAAAAGGAAGATATTTTTACATACAAGGATTTGACTCACTTACTTATCTTAATCCTTGCAAAAATGAAGTGTGCTTTAATATCGTATCAATTTGAACTTCACATATGGCTTTCCTCCTTCATGTAAAAAGATAACAAATACAAAGGAAGAAGCAATAAAAGCTATCTCTATGTCATGTTTTCCTCGAGATGTTTGCATAATTGGTATCCTATCACTCAGTGTTGAAAAATGACATGAACCAACTTATGGCATCGCACTTATATTTAAAATTTGCCTATATCGTTCTCCTTATTGTTGGTGACAAAGGGGGAGAAATATATGAATTGATATGTTTGCTATCACTAATGATGATATGGTTGCTATTACTGATGTTGATATGTTTGCTATCACTGATGTTGATATGGTTGCTATCACTGATGCTATAATTAGGCCATACTTGCATCACCAAGTAATATATGATTGCTATCATTGCTATATGCCCTATATCAAGATATCAAACAAAAATTTACATCGTACGAGCTGATATCTTACCATGTGATGCAATGCTACACTTGCTAAAATATTCGAAATGTGTACATCATGAAATGATATCAAAATCTTGCTTCACAGCTTTACATGTTGATATCATGCCATATGATGAAATGCTACAATTGATAAACACTTGAAATGGCTGCGTTACGATATCAAAAGCTAACACTACAAAGGAAGCAAAAATTTGCTAGCTTGCAACTTGCATATTTCAAGAAGCAAGAGTTGCCTTCTTGAACATCTCTAAACTGCTAGCTTGCAAGTTCTAAAATGTTGTAACATTGCTAGCTTGCATGTGCTATCTTGTATGCCGTAAAACTTGCATATCTAAAACTTGATAGCTTGAATGTTCTAAGCATGATGTAACATTTGCTAAATTTTCTGGCTTCAAACTGCATGATGATAAAACTTGATACTATGTTTTTCATGCAATGAGTTAAACTTATATCACAAACACTTGATTGTGGTACTTCTCCTTTTTGTTGATGACAAAGGGGGAGAAGTATTTGATGACATGACATGTTATGCATAAGTTTATGCATAAGTTCATGATAACGTGTTGCAAGTATTCATGATGAATATTGCAATGACTTGAATTCAGCTTGAATTCAAGGTTCTATCAATATGGCATATTGATAGGGGGAGTTTGTTTAAACTCTGAGAGTTAAGGTTAACTATGTTTATGATGACATGTTGCTTAGATTTTTGAATCTAAGAGTTTCTATCAATATGGCATATTGATAGGGGGAGTTTGTTTAAACTCCGGGAGTTAAGTTTAACTCCGTCATCAAGTGGTTGTCATCATCAAAAAGGGGGAGATTGTTGAATCTCGTATTTTGATGATGAAACTACTTGATATATGTTTATGATTTAATCTGCGTTTTGAGTAACGTAGGATGCTTCGATCTGGATGAGACAATTAAAGCAGGAAAATCATGTTGTGCCGGAGGAACATGTTAGAAGATTGGACGTCGGGCCGGTGGATCGGTCGACGTATCGACAGAAGGCTTTGGGTCGTGGACTCGGGCATCGGGCCAAGAAGAGCGGGTATTGTGCCAAGGATATCGGAGTTGCGGAGTCAACTAGCCGATTGGGCAATAGGCTGCAGGAAAGGATGATGCGCCGAAGAATCGGACGAAGCGTCGAGGGACCAATGAGATGCCGGACAACTTGGTTAATTGCTTAGGATTAATTGTCTCGATCGAAGTTTTTGTTTTTGTGTGTGCAGGATTAACTACGATGAAAGTAAGACATGCAGCAGGAGTTGCGCCGGAGTCATGACAATGATCACGTTGGGAGTTCGAGAGCTCGACGGAAGTTCGGACAGTCGTCGGAGGTTCTGCGGGAATAAATCCGAGAAGTCCAGAAGCTTGCCAAAGGAGCTCGTCGGAACTTGCCAAGTGGATCGTCGCAGTCCAGGAGTTTGCCGGAAGTCCGCAGGAGCATCACCGAGGGTTCATCGGATGATCAACGGAAGTTCGTCGGAAACTCGCCGGAAGAAGCGAGTGACGCACCGAAGCAAGCTGCAGAATATGTCTTAGGAAATAATCTTAGTTAGCACTTTGATTAAGTTAGAAATGGGAGGTGATCCCATTAGCTTAATCCTGGGGCAATTGGGCCCCTGAAGAACTCAAATTGGGTCGAATGGTTCAACCCATTCGGACCCAGGTTGCTGTGGGAGGTGCAACCGCCCAGGCAGGGAGGTAGCACCGCCCAGGCTATGTCTCAAAGCGAGACTGGGCAGTGCAACCGCCCCAGCCAAGAGGGGCAACCGCCCAGGGCTCAGTCTCCGAGTGAGACTGGGCGGTGCAACCTCCTCTGTCAGGAGGTAGCACCGCAAGAGCTCAAGTTTCGAGCTCTGCCAGGCGGTGCAACCTCTCCAGTCAGGCGGTGCAACCGCCCGAGTTCAGTCTTCGAGCTCTGGCAGAGAGGTGCAACCGCCCCTGAAAGAGGTGGCACCGCCCAGAGGCTCAGTCTTCGAGCTCTGCCAGGCGGTGCAACCGCCCTAGTCAGGAGGTGCAACCGCCTGATCCCGGAATTCCGGGATTTGATCATTTTGAGCTCCAAATTTGAACTGGGTTGGGGCCTATAAATACCCCACCCATTCAGCAGTGAAAAGATATAGACCTACACCGAATTCGTGATCTTTTTTGTGATTCTAAGAGCTCAAATTTGTGTAAAGTCCAAAAGTTCTCCTCTTTCTGTTCTTCAAGTCTTGAGTTGTAAAGAGAGGAGAGAATGGTTCTGTAAGGGTTGTCTCCTGATCCCATCAAAAGGAGTGAAACTGTAAAAGGGCAGTTGGCCTTCGCCTATTGAAGGAAGGCCCCTAGTTGACGTCGGTGACCTCGTTGGTGGAGGAAGCCAAAAGTGGAGTAGGTCAAGACTGACCGAACCACTCTAAATCTCTAGTTTGCTTTTATTTTGAGCACTTTATCATTACTGCAAACCTCCTACATAGCTACTGCTCTTTTGCGCTTTTACGAACGAGTTTCTTTACAGTTTACGTTTATGTCTTGATTCCACTTGTAACTGCAAACTGTCTTCTGCGCTTTTACGAACGATTTTCTTTGCAGTTTACATTTACATTTTGATTCTATTTATAACTGCAAACTGTCTTCTGCAATTTTACGAACGAGTTTCAAGGTTTAGACGAAAATATGCATTTAGACGTAAAACTGCATTTTGACGTAAATCGGCTTTCCTCGTACAATCATCAGATTTCAGTTTACGTTTACGTCTTGATTTCAACTGCATACTGCCTTCTGCGAGTTTACAAACGAGTTTCAAAGTTCAGATGTAAATCTGCGTTTAGACGTAAATCTACGTTTAGACGTAAATCTGCTTTTTGCAGATTACTTTTTGAGCAGCACATTGTCTTTATACTTCTACTTAAACTGCTTTTGATCTAAACAAGTGATTTACGAATCGGCACTTAGACGTAAACTTGTTTCTTCGTACGAACGTCGGATTTCAGTTTGCGCCGATATTCTGGTTTTCTTCATAGCTGCAAACTACCTGCATAGATTGACTACAATCTTGCTTAGTATCAACTTTCATATAGAGCTGTCTTTATCGTTCAAACGCAGCTTTCGATTTTAATCGTACAAAGTTATCCGCTGCACTAATTCACCCCCCCCCTCTTAGTGCTCTCGATCCTAACAATTGCCTAGCAAGAAGAATGTGGGGCAACCACTATTCGGCCTTTATAGCGTAAGTCCACCAAATCCCAATTATAATTTGAGACAGAACCTGGGGCTTCTTCTAATTTTTTAATGATGCTTTGGATCTCAGGATTATTTGACCATTACCTTCTGATAGCTTCCAAAGTCTCACAAATAAGAATAGAAATAGCTACTAGTTCAACTTGTTATGGAAGGCGTGAGAGGGCATCTGCTACTAAATTCTCACTCCCCTTTTTATAAATGATCTCATAATCGAATCTCAGTAGCTTTATGACCCATTTCTGCTGCTCTAAAGAAGAAATCTTTTGCTCTAGAAAATATTTGAGGCTTTTGTGATCAATGCATATTTGAAACCGTCGACCAATTAGGTAGGGTCTCCATTTTGTGACTGCATGTATTATGGCTAGCATCTTCTTGTCATAAATAGATAAACTCAAATGGGAAGGGGAAAGAGACTTATTAGCATAAGCGATAGGCTGACCTTCCTGCATTAATACAGCCCCTATTCCAGCTCCAGAAGCATCAGATTCAATCAAAAACATCTTATTAAAATCGGGTAGAGCAATTACGGGTGTAATAGTCATTGTAGTTTTCAAGAATTGAAATGCCTAAGTTGTCTCTTCTAACCATCTGAATGAATTTTTCTTTAGAAGTGACGTCAAGGGGGCACTAATTTTGCCATAATTCTTCACAAAATTTTGATAATAGCCTGTTAGTCCCAAGAACCCCCTTAAAGCTTTGATTGACTTTGGAATTGGTCAGTCTGTCATCACTTAGATTTTTGAAGGATCAACTGCAACACCCTTTTGAGATATGATATGGCCGAGGTACTCAACCTCAGGTTGCCCAAAACTGCACTTGGATTTCTTGATAAAAAGACCATGTTCACAAAGAATATTAAAGACGATTCATAAATGTAATAAATGACTTTCTAGGGAATGACTGTATATTAAAATATCATCAAAGAAAACCAAAACAAACTTACGGAGATGAGCCCGAAATATTTCATTCATTAAACTCTAGAAGGTAGAGGGCGCATTGGTTAACCCAAAAGGCATGACTAGAAACTCATAATGGCCATTATGTGTCCTGAAGGTATTTTTTTGAACATCCCTTTCATGTACTCTGATTTGATGATAGCCCGATCGTAGGTCCAATTTAGTGAAGACCTTAGCTCATCCCAATTCATCCAACAGTTCATCCACTATTGGAATAGGATATTTATCTTTCACTATAATGTTGTTAAGTGCTCGATAGTTGACACACATCCACCATGAGCCATCCTTCTTTTTGACTAGCAATACCAGGGAGGAATATGGGTTCACACTACCTCGTATAACTCCTATTTTGAGCATCTCTATGACAATCCTCTCTATCTCTGCCTTTTGGAAATGTGGATATCTATAGGGTCGGACATTGGTTGGTGCCTTCTCGGATAATAGTGGGATCCGATGATCATGACATCTAAAAGGTGGAAGTCCGTGTGGCTCTACAAATATATCTGCAAACTCTGTTAGCAATGATTCAATATTTTCAGTTGGAATGTTCACTGTCATTTCCTTTTCAATGTTATGCAATTGCACCAAAAATCTGGTGTGTGTCTTTGGAAGGACCCGCTCCATCCGATGGCTAGTGATAGTTGTAACCTTACCTCCCCATCTTCTTTTGAGAGTCACCTGTCTTCCATTAATAAAGAACTTCATAATTAGTTTAGAAAAATTCCAAGAGACATCACCTAGGGTTGATAGCCATTCAATTCCGAGCACCACTTCATAGTCTTCCAAGGGTAATAAAAAGAAATCCATAAATAATTCTTGACATTGCAAAATTAGTTTTATCTTTGAGCACTTGTTGTCACAGGTTAAAATCCGTCCATCGGCGACTTTGACTTCAAATTTGTCACAACATTTGATGTGGTAAGCTAATCGGGCTGCAACTTTCCTATCCATAAAATTATTAGTGCTACCCGTATCAATCAAAATAGTGATAGACGTTGCAGCGAGAATGCCAAGGATCGCCGCTCTGATACCAAATGATAAGACCCTAAAATCTTATCATAAAAAAAAAATAAGAGAAAGGGGATGATCACTTCGAGGGGATTGGCCTCCTTGATCGCTTCGAGGGAATCGACCCTCCTTGATCACTTCGAGGGGATCGGCCTCCTAGGGTTTGTCAAAAGGCAGAATAGTATTTTTCATAGATAACTGAAAAGAAGTAGTTACATCTCTATTTATAGAGTTCCGACTTTAGCTAAACTAAACAGACTTAATAAATATGCAGAAAATAAAATTAAAGCATAGAAAATAAAAGTAAAAATAAAAGGATCCTAACATAGTGGTACTGCCCGAACCTAGGAAACCCGGGATGAGATGTTTTTAGGCTCCAAGTTTGAATCAACTTGAGGCCTATAAATACCCCTCTCATCCCTGGTTAACATACACAAGACTTGAGAGTAAAAATAGAAAGAAATACTACTGCAATCTTGTGTGAACTCCTCTCAAAAGTTCTAAGTGTTAGAATAGGTTGAGAGAGGAGTAAGTGGGGGTGTAAGGGTTATCTCCTAAGCCCAATAAAAGGAGAATCGAGTTATAAAAGGCGGTTGGTCTTCTCCTATTGAAGGAAGACCGATAGTGGATGCTGGTGGCCTCGACGGAAGAGAAATCGGTGGAGTGGATGTAGGTCACGACGATCGAACCACTATAAAAATCTGGTTTACATTTACTTTGAGCAATTTACTTTAAACTATAAACTTCCTTCTCATTACTTGCTATGCTCTTCCATATACTTTCAATCTAAGTATATTTCTAGAATCAATTTTCAACGTATGAAGAATTTTTGGACCCGATGTATTTAACCACTGCACTAATTCACCCCCCACACCACCCCCCACCTCCCCCTCCTCTTAGTGCCGCTCTTGATCCTAACATGCTTTCCCTAGTCTGCCCTTGCTGTTGCCCTTCTTAAGGGACTTTTCTGCTTTTCTTTTCTTTCTAGTCTCACTAGGGTAGAGAATTGGCTTCTCCTTTTTGATAGTGCTCTCTACCTCCCTCAACATATTGAGAAGCTCTGGGAGAGTCATCTCAAACTTGTTCATATTAAAATTCATTATGAACTATAAAAAGGAATATGGTAGAGACTGAAGTATAATGTCTACACACAAGTTATTCTCTAGGACCATTCCTAGACCTATGAGTTTCTCTATCCATTGAATCATCTTTAGGACATGGTTGTGAACCGATGTCCCCTCAGTCATCCTAACGCGGAAAAGGCTCTTGGATATCTCATATTGCTGAGTCCTTCCCTGTTCCTCAAACAATTTATGAACATATAGGAGAATGGATCTAACATTTATCTTTTCATGTTTTCTCTGTAACTCATGAGTCATAGAGCCCAACATGTAGCACTGAGCAAGAGTGGAGTCATCAATGTACTTCACGTAGCGAGTGATCTCATCCTCGCTTGCCCCTTCCTTGGGCGTAGGAATCATTATATTAAGGACGTACGTGATTTTCTCCGCTATGAGAACAATTCTCAAGTTGTAGAGTCAATCCTTATAATTTGGACCAGTGAGGCGGTTGACATCAAGTATGCCATGTAAGGGATTTGAAAGCGATATTTTCTAAAAATAAAGATGCAGCAGAAATGAATAACATGCAGACTTTGTAAAAAATAAACAATCAAGATTTGGACTTCTATCTTAATATGCTCCCACTATTTTACTAGCAAATCACGCGACACCCTCAGCATGTGAAACAGAAGTCTTTGGCAGACTTCTAGTGGGGTCCAAGATCCAATCAGCGTCTTAGTGTAATCTTGAGTGACTCAACCAATCACACTAAGCCCAAAAGGTAGGCAACTCTTGTCGATCATAACTCCTTATGATTCCCATCTTGTTCGGCCTCCAAATCACCATGGTCTCGAGGGACTCGACCAACTATGATGCTCGGTTAAGTCAACACCATTGTGATAAGACCCTAAAGTCTTATCGTGGCTTTGATACCAAATGATAAGACCCTAAAATCTTATCGTGGAAGAAAGGGGAGAAATGGAGATGATAATGATCACTTCGAGGGGATCGGCCTCCTTGATCGCTTCGAGGGGATCGACCCTCCTTGATCACTTTGAGGGGATCAACCCTCCTTGATCACTTCGAGGGGATCGGCCTCCTAGGGTTTGTCTAAAGACAGAATAATATTTTTCATAGATTACTGAAAAGAAGTAGTTACATCCCTATTTATAGAGTTCCACCCAGAGTTCATCAGGACTTGAACTCTAATAATAAATAAATATTAAATAAACCTCTACTTGACTCTAACTGAACCAAACCGACTCAATAAACAACTGGACCAAACAAACTCAATAAACATTATACAAAAGCTTAGAAAAAGGGTCCTAACAGTTCCTCCCTCTTCAAATCAGCCTTGTCCTCAAGGCTGAGCAGCATCAATCTCTAGGAGCTTCTCTTTCAGCACTTTAGCCATAGACTATCTGTAACGCATCACAACCTGTTGATCAAGTAAGTATTGTCTCCACTTTTTTACAGTGTAAGCAATAGGTCGATTTTTCAGTGTAGTAATCGTTGCAAGAAATTCCTGGCCTTTGTTATCATAAGTTAAAATATGTCTATTAACTTCGAATATATCACAGCCTTCAATGTGGTGGGCTAATTGGGCTGCAACTTTCCTGTCCATAAAATTATTAGTGCTATCTGTATCAATCAAAATAGTGACAGGTTGATGCTTCAAAGTTTCTCCGATTTTCATAGTTTGTGGGTTAGTGTAGCCAGCCAATGCATGCACTGTATGTGTGAGGGCTTCAATATCTTCATCAGTTTTCATACCTTTATGATTGGAGTCCAACTCTTTTACTTCTAGTTCCTCTCTAATTGGCTCAATCATTAGAAGTTGCCCTTGTTTACATCGGTGCTCCATACTCCATTTTTCATCATAGTACAAACCCCTTGCTGATCTTTCCTTGCTAATTTTTTTCTCATATAGATGTGCAAATGAGATCGCAGCTATCAGTGCGGGGTTGATGAGCCTTAACTTCACACCGGATCTCCGAATTAAGCCCTTTAATAAATGTATTCAGAAGCTATCGTTCCGACCAATCTCTAGCTTGATTTGACAATCTTTCAAACCTACTCTGATATTCCAACACTGTAGAAGTTTGAAAAATTTTGGTGAGCTGGCCATCAACATTCTCATATTCGGATGGGCCAAATCGAACAAGAAGCCCTCTTTTGAACTTCTCCCACGAAGGAACTCCGTAAACAGTTTCATACCAATCGTACCACTAGAGTGCATCCATATCAAGCTGGATTAAGGCTATTTCCACCTTGGATTCTTCTGGAGTTCTGTGAAAATAGAAAAAATATTTTGCCCTAGAGATCCAACTGGTCAGATCTCCATCTTTCCATCTCAGAAATTCCACCTTCATGTGTAAGTAGTTTGTGTCACAATCTTGGGGCCTTTTTCCTGTATTTTTAGATCTATGCAACGTAGAACTTGAACTTCCATTTTGTTGAAATTTGCTAAGGCTCTCCAGTAGGCTCTTTTTGAAATCATTAAGTGTTTCTTGCAGTCGATTCTCAATTCTGATTTCCAATGCTTCCATTTGTGCTTTCACCGAGTTATCAGTGGCCATTGCATAAGACTGCAAATCTGTAATCTCAACTTCTGTTTTTGGTGTCAGTCAAGGGCATCAACACTGTCGATGCGAAGTTGCCGAGGAGGTGGATGCCAAGGGCAGTGCTGCGGTCGCTGCGTTGGAGGAAGAGTAGCTGCCCTATGTTTGTGTCACTGCGTGAGATGAGAGCGCCAAGGCTGAAAGGTGACGGTTGCGGCTGTTGTGACCCAAGGAAGCAATCGCCGAGCAGCCGTATTGAGGCTGCGGTGATGGCAACTGACAACTACAGCAGCGGAGGCAGAACAAGAGGGAGGTGGCATTGAAGCGGCCGGGGTTGAGGCTGCAGTGGTGGCAACCGGCGGCTGTGGCTATGATGCAGACAAGGGGGCTGCAGCAACGGTGCAGATCGAGGGGGTTGAGGTGAAGGCTGCGGTGGCTGGCAATAGCAGTCATTGCTGGCCGGAGCGCAGCAGCGGCAGTGGAGAAGGAGGCAGCGAGGGTCGTGGCAGGCTGGGCGGCGAGCGATGTCGTTACTGGCTGGGCAGTAGTGGTGACGGTGGTGGCAACCGGCGTTCGCAGCAGCAAGGGGATCTGCGACTGTGGTAGCAAGGGGACCCGCGACTGCGACGGTGGTAACTACCCTGTTTCGGTCACCACGGATGCAGAGCAAGGGGGAGCAGTGGTTGGGAAGTGAGCGGGAGCAGCGGTTGGGAGGCAAGCGGCGGTAATCGCACGGGGGAGCAGCGGTAGGAAGGCGACGGCGACGGCGCTCGACGTGACGACGGTGGCTGGAAACAAGGGCAGCAGATGTGAGTTGCCTGTGATTGCCCTGTTTCGGTTACAAAAGATGCAGAGCAAGGGGGATCGGCTACTGGGGAGGCGTGCGGCGGTCGTCGCACGGTGGCTGGCAGCGGTGGTGGCTCGGCAACGAAGGAGAGGGGTGGCGTTGAAGTGGCCAAGAAATAGCAACGGCGGTAGAGGCAACCGGTGCCTGCGGCAGCAGAGGGACCGGCGGCCTGCTCTGTTTCTATCGCACCACAGAAACAGCGACGCCGACAGATCACACGACCGAAGTTGCAACCAAGGGAAGGCAGCAATGGCGGTGCGGCTAGGGCAGTGTCGCCGACGGTAGAAGCGGCGATGGGTGGTCCGCTGGCTGGGAAACGGCGGTCGCGGCCCTTCTCACTCGAGCGAGATGCGGGCAGCGAGGAGGCGAGGTGAGAAGGTTGCTGGCCGGGGCACAATGGCAGCAGTGGGCGCTGGCCGGGGAGCAGCGGCAGCGATGGTCGCTGACCAGGAAGCATCGCTGGTGGTGGAGGAGAAGGAAAGCAGGGGTGGTCGGTGCCGGGATGCAAATGTTCCTTTTGGTTGAGAAGGAACAGTGTGCGTGGCTACCCGCTTCGCCCTCACAATTTTTTTTTTTTTTTTTAGATGACGAACTACAGCGAGAACGCCGAGGATCGCCGCTCTGATACCAAATGGTAAGACCCTAAAGGTCTTATCGTGGCTCTGATACCAAATGATAAGACCCTAAAATCTTATCATGGAAGAAAGGGGAGAAATGGGGATGATAATGATCACTTCGAGGGGATCGGCCTCCTTGATCGCTTCGAGGGGATCGGCCCTCCTTGATCACTTCGAGGGGATCGACCCTCCTTGATCACTTCGAGGGGATCGGCCTCCTAAGGTTTGTCCAAAGATAGAATAATATTTTTCATAGATTACTGAAAAGAAGTAGTTACATCCCTATTTATAGAGTTTCACCTAGAGTTCATCAGGACTTGAACTCTAATAATAAATAAATATTAAATTAATCTCTACTTGACTCTAACTGAACCAAACCGACTCAATAAACAATTGGACCAAATAGACTCAATAAACATTATACAAAAGCTTAGAAAAAGGGTCCTAACACATCGTTACAAGATGAGTTTGATTGAAAGACATACACTCGAGGGACTCGACCAAGCATACCATGTCTTCAGGTCACCGGTGACATTTCTATGTCATAGGTAAGTGTTAGGACTCTAGCTAGGAGAGTCCTAATTGAAAGGGACATTCATGTAAAACCTACCTAAGCCGACCTCTATTAAAGAGGTGAAGAGGTCGGCTAGGGTTAGGAGGTTGTTTCATAGAGAAACATTAGGAGTTGTAAGGGAATAGGAGTCTTGAGTGGGAGTCCTATTAGGAGTTGGTTAGAAATAGGAGTCTTGAGTAGGAGTCCTATTAGGAATTAGGGTTTAGAAGCCCTATAAATAGCCATGTATTCCTCCTCTTTTCATAAGCAATAGATGAATCTTTTCTGCAGCCTTTGAGCAGCAACTTGTAGGGAGGAACCCCTATAAAGTTCCAAGGAGGCCGATCCCCTAAAGAGATCAACCCCAAGTTTAGAATCTGCAAGGGTTCTAACACCTAGTAATAGAGCAGCGTTTTTGGCATCTCGCTGCCCTTCCACAGCCATCCATCAACCCTCCACAATCGCCCAAAGCAATTCCCATAATTGCTTAAAAGGTCATCGCCAAATTTTGCCGTCATCTCCACCACCACGGATCATCCTTTGATCTCCCCGTGAATTGCAACAGGTTCTGGTTTCCTACCTTACTGCTACTGCAATTTAGTTATCCTTATTTTAAAATCCAAAAAAAATTATTCCTATATTGCTGCATAAACTTTTCGTCATAAAGTTTTCATCTCTACGACGAAAGATACATTGCAGAATTCCAACCGTATAGCACCGTCTGTTTGATCTTGCTACTGTATTTTTTCTATCCAAATCTCTACGAAATTTTTATGACATCTTTGACACTTCCTAACAGCAGATTTCCTTTGGTTTTGTCAAAAAATTCTTAATATAAACTATTGATATTTACGTCTAATCTGCTATACTTGAAAATCTGCACTGTAAAATTTCAACCGCATAGCACTGTTTTTTTTATCTTGATACTATGTTGTTTCTATCCAAATCTCTACGAAATTTTTATGATAGCTTTGACACTTCCTAGCAGTGGATTTCCATTTGGTTTCATCAAAAAATTCTCAATATAAACCATTGATCTTTTACGTCCATTCTGCTATACTTAAAAATCTATGCTGCAGAAAATTTCAGCCGCATATTGTTGCCTTAACCCATCTATTTGTACTCTTTTTTTAATGAAATTTCTTATACACTTTATAGATCATCTTGGCTTCCAACTAAGATTAATATATTAAGAAATTCATCTCTAAAAATGATTTTGTGTTGCTGCAAATTTTCATCGTAAACCACTGAAATTTTTCGACAAGAATTCTGCTATCGCAACTTGCACCAATTTCCTTGCCATTATACTGCCGAAATTTTCTTAATTAAATTAGACATCCTTGCTATCATATAATCTGTGATTTTGATATCAATTCCCTCCATAATTCTCTCAAGTTTTTGGTGGAAATTATGTCGAGAAACCGTTGTTTCTTCGACGACAATTCTACTCTTACAAGACAACACATACTTGCTGCAACTTCCACTGATTTATATCAAACCTTTGCTGCCATCTATTACAGATCCAAAACTTTCATCCACAGCTCTAAAACTCTACTAAACCACACCCTCAAACTGTACTCAAAACAGCCACAAAACAAGCCTAAATCGTAGCCTACATCCACCAATCCACCAACCCTTTCGACCATCACTTTTCTCAACCTATACATGCTTTTAACCTGACAACAAAAGAGAGATCTTAACATCACATATTTAGAGGCATATACTATGGCATCTGAGAAGGCAATCAATGCTAAATTCAAAGCCTTCGAGGCGCGAATGGAGGATAAGATTCAAACGCTCTTTACCGAACTAAGATTGGGCCGACCACTAAGCCCAAAGAAATCACATCAAGGAGAGAGCTTTGCCCAATCGCACCAAGCCCGAAGAGATGACTTCCAAGAGAGAGGAGGCTCTATGACCGACCCCAACTTTCCATGCATGAGATTGAACTTCTCTAGATGGGAAGAAGGAGACCCGATTGGTTGGATTTCGCGTGCGGAGCGATATTTTCGGTACCACAAAATCCCAGATGCATCTATGGTGAAAATTGCAGCTATACATCTTGAAGGGTTTGCCATACAGTGGTTTGACTGGTTTGAACACACTTATGGAGTCCTTTCATAGTGACAATTCAAAGGACTGTTGATCCGCTTCAGACCAACCGATTACGAGAATATTGACGGACAACTAGCAAAGATCTGACAAACCTCCACCATTCAGGAGTACCAAACCAGGTTTGAAAGGTTATCTGATCAAACTCATGATTGGTCTCAAAAACAGCTATTGAGGACCTTCATTGAGGGCTTGAAGCCAGAGATTCGAGGAGAAGTTAAAGCATGACAATCGTACACGCTTATGGCAGCCATATCTTTCGCACGACATCAAGAGGAGCAATTGAACCATGAAGCTCGGAGGACTAGGGTCGCTCCTCAACCAGCAATATTGAAGCCCTCAGCCCCCCCTACTATCGACCAAGTCCCTACACCAAAGAGGTTAATAAGAGAAGAGCTTCGGGAGCGATATGCGAAGGGGTTATGTTGGCATTGCGATGAGCCGTGGAGCCGTGAGCATCGCTGTAGTAAAGGGATACTTCTTATGATTGAACCAATAGAAGAAAAGGTTATTGAACATCTAGAAGAGAGCCTTGAACATGAAGAAGAAGATGCAGAAGAAGAGCCACAACCGTCCGAAGTTACAGTACATGCACTAACCGGCTACTCAAACCCGCAAACGATGAAAGTTGGAGGCCTTCTCAAACAATAACCGATCACTGTTCTCATTGACATGGGCAGTACTAATAACTTCCTAAATAGTAAGGTTGCTGTCCGGATGGCCTTGCCTATCGAGAATTACAACAGGTTTGACGTTAAAATCACTAACGAATGGATTTTGAAGTATGATCGATCGTAAGCGCCCGCGAGTGAAACTGTTGCTGCAGGACCAAGAGATAATTGCATATTTCTTCCTCCTCCCTCTTGATAATCATGAGGCCATGCTCAGAATTAAATGGTTGATGACATTAGGTGATGTTTCTTGAAATTTTATGAAACTAATTATGAAATTTTACAGTAAGGGGAATCAGGTGATACTGTACGAGAAACGTGGGGACGACGTAACGACGATTTGCACATAACAAATGGAGAAGGTTTTGCATAAAGCTGTTGAATCTCGTATTTTGATGATGAAACCACTTGATATGTGTTTATGTTTTAATCTACATTTTGAGTGACGCAAGATGGTTCGATCAGGATGAGACAATTAAAGCAAGAAAAATCATGTTGTGCCGGAGGAACATGTTAAAAGATTGGACGTCGGGCCGGTGGATCGGTCGACGTATCAACAGAAGGCTTTGGATCATGGACTCGGGCATCAGGCTAAGAAGAGCGGGTATTGCGCTAAGGATATCAGAGTTGCGGAGTCAACTGGCCGATTCGGCAATAGGCCGCAGGAGAGGACGATGCGCCGAAGAATCGAACGAATCATCGACGGACCAATGACATGCCGGACAACTTGGTTAATTGCTTAGGATTAATTGTCTCGATCGAAGTTTTGTTTTACATGTGCAGGATTAACTACGATGGATGTAAGACATGCAGCAGGAGTTACACCGGAGTTAAGACTATGATCATGTTGGGAGTTCGAGAGTTCGACGGAAGTCCGGACGGTCGTCGGAGGTTTTGCAGGAACAATTTCGAGAAGTCCAGGAGCTTGCCAAAAGAAGCTCGTCGAAACTCGCCAAGTGGATCGTCGTAAGTCCAGGAGTTTGCCGGAAGTCCGTAGGAGCATCACCGAGGGTTCATCAGATGATCGACGGAAGTTCGCCGGAAGCTCGCCAGAAGAAGCGATTGACGCACCAGAGCATGTTGCAGTAAATGTTTTAAGAAATATCATAGTTAGCACGATGATTAAGTTAGAAATGGGAGATGATCCCATTAACTTAATCTTGGGGCAATTAGGCCCTTGACACACCCAAATTGGGCCAAATGGATCAGCCCATTCGGACCTAGATTTCTTGGCCAGCGGTGGCACCGCCCAGAGCTCAGTCTCCGAGCAAGACTGGGCAGTGCAACCACCCCTGATAGGTGGTGGAACCGCCTGAGCTTGGTCACCGAGCTCTGCCAAGTAGTGCAACCGCCCCTGTCAGGTGGTGGCATCGCCTGGGCTCAGTCTCCGAGCGAGACTAGGCGGTGCAACCACCCCTGTCAGGCGGGGGCACCGCCCAAAGGCTCAGTCTCCGAGCTCTGCCAAGCTGTCATGGACAAACTTCTAAACAAGATGTTTGATGTAATGCTTATGAATGTCCGTGTCTTTTGGCATGTTCATGCCTTGTACAACATGTAGAAGGGCGGCCAAAAGCTTAATAGTCCCATTTTAGTTGGGTTGGTAGCCTCTTTAGGCTTGTAAATAAAGGTTGTGTCATGTGTACACGTGCGAGAGATTTTCGATCTGTAATGGACCATTTTACCCTTTGTTGTGCCACTGTTCAGAGCTTGTAAAGTCTGTTTGTAATTTGCATTGTCTATGAAGTGTTTTTCGGAGATGTTTGCTTGTGAATCCCGATTGAGGCGTTCTCTCTAACCCGTTCTCTCTTTTGTTGGTCCTAAGGGACAATGGGAGGCTTCGGGGAGGTTGACCTTTGCGGACGGGCACGCAAGGGCGTCGCATGACTTAGGCAAAACTAGCTAAGTCCGTGACAGATGGTATCAGAGCGGGACAAGCACTCATAAAAAAACACTTAGCATGCAAACGTGGGGGACCTAGTGGGACTGCGTTGAGGGCAGTCAGCACACGTGCAACCGTTTGCGGGGAAAACAGGCATGGAGATGTAGGGAAAAGGAGTCCCTCAGAGGAGCGGGCATCTGACATTGGCATTCAGAGGAATGGCCAACTCTTCGTGCAAGAGGCACCACGAGAACAGACAAGCTTGGAAGAATGTGGAGCGCACAAAGGTTGGGATGGCTGAGTTTGAGCTACGACTCAACGTTGACAACTATACTTGATGGTGCTCAAGACAAGCGTGGCGCTTGGTAAAGGATGAGACCATGCAAGGTGGAATGAGTTGCTAAGTGATCGAAAGAGTTGTGCAAAGCTCACAGAGGTGAGGGGAATTGCTAACTCAAAGAATTCGGTACTCATGCATGGACTTGTATGTGGATGATGGAATGTTCGCGGCCATCCCATGGCGACCGAAACTCGGCGCCATGGAGCATTGGAACTTTCTCTTCGGCATGTGAAGGATACGTCCGTAGGAGGCTGGAGTGTGCAACAAGTTCAGCATGTTGCTAGGCCTTGAGTGGTGCAGCGGGGGTTGTATTGATGTGGAGTCGCAATCTAGCAAGTGCGTTTGCAGGAGGCAGAACAATGCACAGTTTGTTCAGCAGATCGGAGTAGTCCAAGGGGATGGTGGTCTCCGAAACGAAGAGAGATGTTGCTCCAATGGGACAGCTATCCAGGAGGGATAAGTCCCGACTTTCCAGAGGGAGAATCATGTGAGACGGACCTCACATGTTGAGGAGGAGTACCTCAACAAACAATGACTCCACGAAGCTCAATGGACTGAGCAAGCGGCGAGGAGTCGTCGCATGATCTCGCTTGAGAGAATGCATTGGTGGATGCATTGTGAGATCAAGTGAGGGAGCGACCTAAAGCAACTTAAATGAAGGCACACTTAGAGTCGATGTGGAGATCGGACTCAAGGGAGGGCTGACCCGTGGAATGGTGGGCGCGAGGGCCACCATCGACTCAAAGTGAAAACGAGGAGCGGAACAACTTGGGTGTAACTTGGCGAAGTACTCAAGCCGCATGAAGGGAGCCTGTTGAATCTCGGATTTTGATGATAAAATCAATTGATGGGTTATTTGATCTAATCCATATTATTGAGTTAAGTGTGCAGGATTAACTACGATAACCAGAAAACACAAAGCAAGAATACCGGAGTCAAGATCGATGGACGTTTAAGAGTCCGAAGAATCGTCGGAGATGCTGCCGGAACCAACCGAGAAGAAATCGGGAACCTATCGGAAGTTCGCCGAAGAGATCGTCGGAGGTTCACGGAGATCACCGAGAAGGCTCGGCTACTCGTTAAAGTCATCATAAGATCGGGAGCTTGATGGGAGTCCGTCGGAAGAAGTTCGTCGGAAAGCTCGCCGAAACAAGACTCGACGTTCGCGGTTGAAAGCTTGCTTAGGATGTGTTTTTGTTATGTAGTTCACTTGTAATTAGGATTAGGATTAAGAGATAATCCTATATCCTGGTTAGGGGCCAACTGGGTCCAAAGTTAGAGTTGGTTTAGGCTAAAAATTAAGCTAAACCAGCGAACTAGAGAGCCAAGATTGAAGCCCAACTAGTGGCTGAAAACACTGTAGTCGGGCTGAAAACACTATAGGCGGTGGCACCGCCTGGCTGGGCGGTGGCACCTCCAGCACCGGAAACCCTAAGAAAATTCAAATTTTAGAGCCCAAAATTTGAATCCTCTTGAGGCCTATAAATACCCCTCAAATCTCAGCTGAGGTTACAACTTTTGAGAAGCATTTTTGATTGAGAGAAAAGTCTTAGAAAGTCTTAGCAAGTCTTGTTTTCAATTTGCTAGAGAGTTCTCCTCCTCCTTTCTTATTGAAAATTTGTAAGAGGTTGAGCTGCTTGTAAAAGGTTGTAAGAGGGGTGTTTACCCTTCCATTTCAAGAGACTTGCTAGTGGAAGGTGGGAGCCTCATCGAAGAGGGGCCTCGCAAGTGGAGTAGGTCATTTGACCGAACCACTCTAAAAATCGGCGTAATCTCTGGTTTGCTTTTTATTATTGTCATTTACATTACTGCAAATCTTCTTACTGCTTTAGTTCCTCATTACTCTTGCTGCGCAACTTTAAAAATACGCCTTCAAGTTAAATTTCTCAAGTTTCGTTCTTAACGTACGAAAGATTTTGATTAAAATCGAAGTTTTAATCCGCTGCACTAATTCACCCCCCCCTCTTAGTGCCGCTCTGATCCTAACAAGTGGTATCAGAGCAAGGTTATCTCTCATATTTGGTTTAATACCCAAGAGAGATGGCTTACTCCGGCATGCAAGAGGGCCATTCTATTGCACGACCACCTTTGTTTAATAGGTCGGATTACACATATTGGAAGACTCGCATGAGAATCTTCCTCATTTCTATGGACTTTGAGCTTTGGTCTATTGTCGAGAATGGATTTCAAAAATCTTCTCTTCCGATGAGCGAATGGGATGAATCGGAGAAGAAGGTTTTTGCTTTAAATGCAAAGGCTATGAATGCCTTGTTTTGTGCACTAGACAAAAACGAATTTAATCGTGTTTCAATGTGTGATTCGGCTTTTGATATTTGGAGAACTCTTGAGGTCACTCATGAAGGCACTAGCCGAGTGAAAGAGTCCAAAATCAACATCCTTGTGCACTCTTACGAACTTTTCCGAATGAAACCAAGTGAGTCCATCGGAGACATGTACACCCGGTTTACGGATGTCATCAATGGACTCAAAGCTCTTGGTAAAGATTTTACTAACTTTGAACTAGTAACTAAAATCTTAAGATCCCTCCCTAAAAGTTGGGATCCAAAAGTTACGGCCATTCAAGAGGCCAAAGACTTTAAAGCATTCCCTCTTGAAGAACTCATTGGGTCTCTAATGACCTACGAAATGACATGTCAAGCTCATGACGAGCTCGAGAACCCCCTTCCAAAGAACAGGAAGGATATGGCACTCAAATCACAAGAAGACCACTTGAAAGGAACATCAAGTGATGAGGACAGTGATAGTGACATTGCACTTTTGACTCAAAAATTTAAGAAATACTTAAGAAAGAACAAATTTAAAAATAAATTTGAACAAAAGAAGGACCAAGTGATTTGCTATGAATGCAAAAAACCGGGACACTACAAGAACGATTGTCCTCAAGCCAAAAAGAGAACATCGAAGAAGAAGGCGTTCAAGGCAACGTGGGATGATTCAAGTGCATCCGAAGAAGAGGAGTCCAACACCGAGCAAGTTGCTCATTACGCGCTAATGGCGTTAGGAGAAGAGGTATGTGATTTATTTAATGAAGAGTTATCTTTTGAAGAACTATCTATCGCTTTTCATGAATTATTTGATGAATGTAGAGCTGTTAGTAAGAAGTTAAGTATCTTAAAGAAAGAGCATGCTTTGCTACAAGATAAGTTTGATAGTTTTCAAACTCCTCCATGCTCTAAGTGTGAGCACTTAGAAGCAATAAAAAATGAAAATTTGCTTCTTAAGGAAACCTTAAACAAGTTTAAGGTTGGTAGCAAAGGATTAGATATGATCCTTGCACACAAGGGTCACATCGCAAATAGAAATGGAATTGGATTTGTAAAAGGATTACATCAAAATCCTACCACTTTCATAAAAGGACCTACATTACATGTTTCCTCTTATATGAAATGCAACTTTTGTTGCAAATCCGGACATATTGCCTACAAATGCCCATTTAGGAAAATTAGTTCACAAAAATTAATATGGGTTCCTAAAGGAACTATAAAGAATTCAATAATAAATAACAAAGTTAGTGGGTCAATTTTTGAGGCACCCAAAATCAAATGGGTACCTAAAAATCATCCTCTTTTGTAGACAAACCCACAAGCTAGGAGCAAGAGATGGTATCTCGATAGTGGATGCTCAAGACATATGACTGGAGATCAATCTCATTTCTCTATGCTCACTAGCAAAGAAGAAGGGTACGTTACCTTCGGAGACAACAACAAGGGCAAAATCATTGGCAAGGGAACTATTGGTAACAAATTTAATTTTTCCATTGATGATGTCTTACTAGTTGATGGATTGAAACATAATCTCTTGAGTATTAGTCAACTATGCGATAAAGGTTACATCGTTAGATTTGAATCAAATATGTGCATTATTGAAAAACCAAATCATAACATGACTATGATTGCTTTAAAACAAAATAATGTCTATACCATCAATCTTGATGAACTAAGTAATGAAATGTGCTTCTCCGTCATAAATGATGATGCTTGGCTTTGGCATAGGAGATTAGGCCATGCAAGCATGAAAACAATATCTAAGATCTCATCTCAAGAATTAGTACGAGGAATTCCAAATATAAAGTTTATTAAGGACAAAGTATGCGATGCATGTCAACTAGGCAAACAAATAAAAACAAGCTTCAAACCAAAAAATCAAATTAGCACTACTAGACCATTACAATTGATCCATTTGGACTTGTTTGGACCAATTGATACAACAAGCCTAGGTGGAAGCAAATATGCTTTTGTGATTGTGGATGACTACTCTAGATACACTTGGACCTATTTCTTAGCTCACAAAAGTGATTGCTTCAAGTGTTTCTCTAAATTTTGTAAACTCACTCAAAACGAAAAAGGCTTCATGATTTCATCAATTCGGAGTGATCACGGTGGTGAATTCCAAAACCGTGACTTTCAAAATTTTTGCGAAAGTAATGGGTACAATCACAACTTCTCAACTCCAAGAAATCCTCAACAAAATGGAGTAGTTGAAAGGAAAAATAGAAACCTACAAGAAATGGCAAGAACTATGTTGAATGAACATAGTTTACCTAAGTACTTTTGGGCCGAAGCCGTAAATACGGCTTGCTACATCATGAATAGAGTCCTAATAAGACCATCCTTATCCAAAACTCCCTATGAATTATGGAATAACAAAAAACCAAACATCTCCTATTTTAAAGTTTTTGGTTGTAAATGCTTTATTTTAAATGAAAGGGATGCTTTAGGAAAATTTGATGCTAAATCCGATGAAGGCATCTTTCTTGGTTACTCTTCCGTTTCTAAAGCTTTTCGGGTTTTTAATAAAAGAACTTTAGTAATTGAAGAGTCTATTCATGTAGTTTTTAATGAAATTTCCGATTTAAAGAAAAATGATTTTGATGATGATCTTGGTTTTGATAATTTGAATTTAAATGAACCCTCTCCTCAAAATAGCCATTTGAATGCATCTTCTTCCGAAATTTCTTTACCAAAAGAATGGAAGTATGTAGATGCTCATCCAAAAGAGCAAATTATAGGAGATACATCAAAAGGGGTTCAAACTCGTTCTTCTTTCAACAATTTCTGTGCTAACGCCGCTTTCCTTTCTCAAATTGAACCTAAATGCATTGACGAAGCCTTAAAAGATGATTTTTGGATCATTGCAATGCAAGAAGAATTGAACCAATTTGAGAGGAATGAGGTATGGAAGCTTGTTCCTAGACCAAGTGACCACTTAGTCATAGGTACTAAGTGGGTCTTTAGAAACAAGCAAGACGAAAATGGTATCGTGGTTAGAAACAAGGCTAGATTAGTGGCCAAAGGTTTCAACCAAGAAGAAGGTATCGATTACGAAGAAACCTTCGCTTCCGTGGCTCGATTAGAAGCCATAAGGATGCTCCTTGCCTATGCTAGTAGTAATAATTTTAAACTATTTCAAATGGATGTTAAAAGTGCTTTCTTGAATGGTTTTATTTCCGAAGAAGTATTTGTCGAACAACCTCCCGGATTTAAAAATTCTCTTCTTCCTAATCATGTATTCAAATTGACTAAAGCTCTCTATGGCTTAAAACAAGCTACTAGAGCTTGGTATGAAAGGCTTAGCTCCTTTCTTATTTTAAATAATTTTACCAAAGGCAAGGTTGATACTACATTGTTTATTAAATATTTTGAAAATAATTTTCTTATTGTGCAAATTTATGTTGACGATATTGTGTTTGGCTCTTCGGATGAATCACTATGTGAATCATTTGCCAAATGTATGAGTCTTGAATTTGAAATGAGTTTAATGGGTGAATTAACTTTCTTTTTGGGATTACAAATCAAACAACTTAGTGATGGTATATTTCTTAACCAATCCAAATATACATTAGAATTGTTAAAACGATTTAACATGGATAATTCAAAAGCAATAAACACCCCTATGAGTACTGCGACTAAGTTAGATATGGATGAAAATGGTGAAAGTTTCGATCAAAAAACATATAGGGGAATGATAGGTAGTCTACTCTACCTCACTGCGACTAGACCGGATATTATGTTTAGTGTAGGACTTTGCGCTAGGTTTCAATCTAATCCTAAATTATCTCATCTTAAGAGTGTTAAAAGAATATTTAGGTATCTTAAAGGAACTCCAAATTTAGGATTGTGGTATCCAAAATCTGAAAAATTTGATCTAATAGCTTATGCAGATGCCGATTTTGGCGGATGCAAGATAGATAGAAAAAGTACATCCGGAACATGCCAATTTTTAGGACATGCACTTGTTTCTTGGACTTCCAAGAAACAAAATTCAGTTGCACTATCTACGGCGGAAGCCGAATACATTGCTGCAAGTGCATGTTGTGCACAAGTCATTTGGATGAAAAATACATTAGAAGACTATGGAATTCACTTTAAAAACATTCCCATAAAATGTGATAATACTAGTGCCATATGTCTTACTAAAAATCCAATTCAGCACTCTAGAACTAAGCACATCGACGTTAGGCATTATTTCATACGCGATCATGTCCTTAACAATGATGGTGTTCTAGAATTCATTGACACAAAGCATCAATTAGCAGATATATTCACAAAAGCCTTGAATGAAGACCAATTTGAATTCATTAGAAGGGAATTAGGTATGTTAAATTGTCCCTAAACAATAAACTTGTTTGATTGGATTTTCCGTAAAGTTTTTCATCTTCTTTCCATCTCTCATTCTCCTTCAAATTCCATATGACATGTTGTGAAATCTCGAAATCGACTTTGATGACTTGATTATGAATTTCAAGTTAGCAATTTGATTTAAATAAGTTTTATCTAAATCATAATCTTGATCTTGCAAAATTGGAATCACAAATAATATCTTTTGGCATTCGTGAATTGATACTTACAAATATGAAAGTATTGGCATTCATGACTTGAATTTGATTGAAACATTGTATGCTTAAATTCATCATTCTCCTATGTTTCAAAAATTATTTAAATGCCTTATGTGATGATTAAAAAGTAATGTTGAGATTTTCATGAATTTGACGATTTGAATGAGTTTGTATTCGAATTATGATCTTGACTTCGTGAAATTACTACTTGAATTTTTTTATCCCAATCTCTCTCTTATACATCTACAATTTCTATTATTCATAGAAAGAAGAGATTAGATAATATGAATGCATGCTGAATTTTCCTCTAAAATGAACTCTGCGTAAATATTTTTGCATACTTAATTTTCAATGATAAAATCGTTGTATGACAAAATATGTGCTTCAAGTCTCATTTTCCTTTTTGTTGATGACAAAGGGGGAGAAAAGTGATGACTTATATCATTCTTAATAGCATGACAAAATATGAATTGCAAAATCCTTGAGAAAAGTGATCGATCGATGATTATCTTATATGCCTTGCAAAATCCTTGAAAATATCGTAAGATTGATTGATCATATTGAATGCATGTCTAAAATGTATAATCATGCAATTCAAGTTGAAAATCTTTATCTCTAGTCATAGTAAAATTTGTCTCTTATCTTTCGACTTGGAAAAGATTTTCATCAAAGTTTCGCATTTACATTATGCTTAATGAGAATAACGATAAGTTCTACGGTTAGAGCTTATCGGTTTATACTTGAATTCAATGATGAAATTCAAGTGTTTTATCTTCTCATAATATGGCATATAGATAGGGGGAGTTACGTTTAACTCCGTCATCAATTGATTGTCATCATCAAAAAGGGGGAGATTGTTGAATCTCGGATTTTGATGATGAAGTCAATTGTCATTTGTTATCTAATCTATATGTTGAGATAAGTGTGCATGATTAACTACGATGAAAATAAGATATGCAGCAGGAGTTGCGCCGGAGTCAAGACAATGATCACGTTGGGAGTTCGAGAGTTCGACGGAAGTTTGGACAATCGTCGGAGATTCTGCGGGAACAAATCCGGAACATGCCAATTTTTAGGACATGCACTTGTTTCTTGGACTTCCAAGAAACAAAATTCAGTTGCACTATCTACGGCGGAAGCCGAATACATTGCTACAAGTGCATGTTGTGCACAAGTCATTTAGATGAAAAATACATTAGAAGACTATGGAATTCACTTTAAAAACATTCCCATAAAATGTGATAATACTAGTGCCATATGTCTTACTAAAAATCCAATTCTGCACTCTAGAACTAAGCACATCGACGTTAGGCATCATTTCATACGTGATCATGTCCTTAACAATGATGTTGTTCTAGAATGCATTGACACAAAGCATCAATTAGCAGATATATTTACAAAAGCTTTGAACGAAGATCAATTTGAATTCATTAGAACGGAATTAGGCATGTTAAATTGTCCCTAAAATGAGCTTCACGAAAAATGACTCGTCCTTTTCCTTTCTTTTGTGGATTTGATTTCTTCCTTCTTCTTCAATTCAAAATGATCCATTAAAGTATAACTTATGATCTTGAGGGAAGAAGCTAAACAAAAGGGAGGAAGAAAAATTTTTTTCTTTCCTCCGCGGGATGCCAGCGGTGGCACCGCCAGATCCGGCGGTTGCACCGCTCGGTTTGGCGGTGACACCGACCGAGCGACCCTTATTAACCCGAGGGGTTAGGGCTGGCGGTGACACCGCCCCCAACCCGAAAAAAAGGCTCTCAAAACCCTCTCCCATTCCCTCTAACCCTCACTCTAACTCATAGAAGCATTGGAGAAGGATTCTTGGTGGTCCAAGCTTTCCATCTCTCAACATAATCTCCATAAGGTAACACTTGAAATCCCTCTTTTTGGTATCCCATTCCCTCTTTCCTTTCCTCTTTCCCTTGCTTATTTTTCACAATTTCATCATCATCTTGTCTAGATAATGGCTCCTAAGAGATCAAAAGGAAAAAGGATTGAAGGAGATTCATTTGACCATGATCTTTTTAGATCAAAAGAGGTAGCCCTTAGCTTTCCAAAATTTGAAACACGATGTATCCATAAGGGAAAATACGTTGATCTGGATGAACTAGAGGACTTAGAACCCATTAGGTGGTTTGCACACCTAGAAGCTCTACCTCTACTACAAATAGATGAACCAATCTATCCGCGATTAGTTAGATTGTTCTATGCCAACCTATATGAGGACAACGATAGCCTAAGCACTTACCTTCTAGGAACACCCATTAGAATATTTGACAGCACTATTTATGAGCTAATTGGCATAACTGAAAAAGATAGGGGATGCTATTTTAAAGGTAAATGGGACGTCAACACAATAGGAGCAACCTATACCGAAGCCGTAGAAACAATTTTTGTAAATCCAAACCTTGACTTCCTACCCAAGAGCTGTGAACACTTACTGCCTTTCAACTCTAAAATTCTTCATCACATTATCACAAGCATCATATTCCCCAAACAATTTCATCTTGACGAAATAAGTCAAATAGAGATAGGAACCATGTATTGGATTATGATCGGTCAGCATAATTATTTTGGGTACTTAATTCGCCAACACATGTAGGATATTATGGCTAAAGATACTATATTGCCATATGGGAGGTTAATCACTAGATTTCTTCATGCCTATAACATTTGCATTCCATCCGATGAAGAATCTATTCAAAATGATCGATATAACATAATAAATAAAAACCTACTGAAAAGACTTAGGTGCACTTTTAGTAATGGCATATGGGTTAGGCAGCCTAGAAGGACGGATCAAATTCCTCCACCAATAGAACACCCCGAAACACCAATTCTTATGGGAAATGAATCTCCTCCTCCTAGTCCCTTTGGCGCAGCACCTTCAGCTCCTGTTTCCTCCTATGAAGATCTCATTATGGCGGAACTGTCTCAGATCAAATCACAGCAAGTACAAATTCAGAATCAACAAGTTGAAATTTTGAAGACACTACGACAAATGAATGAAAAAATAGATATCATATATCAGCACTGTGGATTACCTCCTAAGGATTAAATTGATGTATCTTTTTATTCTGTTCTGTTTGCTTTTAACAACAAGTTCAAAGTTTGTCATCGATTGAACGATAACTGATCCTTCCTTTTAGATAACTACTGTTTTGATCTGCATAAATGATGATGTCTTTTAGATAAACTATTTCTGGCAAATTGGAATGATGAACTTTGGTTCCTATTAAATGCTAAACCTTTTTTCTATGATCATCAATTAGCTGGCTTGTCTCTTTTTGTTGATGACAAAGGGGGAGAAGTGATGACTAAGTGATGACTTACACCATAACGATAGCATGACTTATATGAATTACAAAAACTTGTGTGATATGAATGTCTTATATGCCTTGCAAAATCCTTGAAAATATCACAAGATTGATTGATCATATTGAAGGCATGCCTTACATTTACATCATGAAATTCATGTTGAAAATCTTTATCTTCTATCATAGTAAAAATTGTCTCTTATCATGATTTTCATCGAAGTTTTGTATTTACTATTGCTTAATGAGAATGACGATAAGTTCTACGGTTAGAACTTATCGGTTTATGCTTGAATTCTATGGATGGAATTCAAGTGTTTTTATCTTCTCATAATATGGCATATAGACAGGGGGAGTTATGTTTAACTCCGTCATCAATTGATTGTCATCATCAAAAAGGGGGAGATTGTTGAATCTCGGATTTTGATGATGAAATCAATTGATGGGTTATTTGATCTAATACATATTATTGAGTTAAGTGTGCAGGATTAACTACGATAACCAGAAAACACAAAGCAAGAATACCGGAGTCAAGATCGATGGACGTTTAAGAGTCCGAAGAATCGTCGGAGATGCTGCCGGAACCAACCGAGAAGAAATCGGGAACCTATCGGAATTTTTGGAAGTTCGCCGAAGAGATCGTCGGAGGTTCACGGAGATCACCGAGAAGGCTCGGCTACTCGTTAAAGTCATCACAAGATCAGGAGCTTGATGGGAGTCCGTCGGAAGAAAGTTCGTCGGAAAGGTCGCCGGAACAAGACTCGACGTTCGCGGTTGAAAACTTGCTTAGGATGTGTTTTGTTATGTAGTTCACTTGTAATTAGGATTAGGATTAAGAGATAATCCTATATCCTGGTTAGGGGCCAACTGGGCCCAAAGTCAGATTTGGTTTGGGCTAAAATTAAGCCAAACCAGTGAACCGGAGAGCCGCCTGCGGTGGCACCGCCTGGCTGGGCGGTGGCACCGCCCAGCACCCGAGAACCAGGCGGTGACACCTCCTGGGCTGGGCGGTTGCACCGTCCATCACCCGAGCGCCGGGCGGTGTCACCGCTTGGCTGGGCGGTGGCACCGCCAACATCGGGAACCCAAAGAGAATTCAAATTTTGGAGCCCAAAATTTGAATCCTCTTGAGGCCTATAAATACCCCTCAAATCTCAGCTGAGATTACAACTTTTGAGAAGCATTTGATTGAGAGAAAAGTCTTAGAAAGTCTTAGCAAGTATTGTTTTCAATTTGCTAGAGAGTTCTCCTCATTCTTTCTTATTGAAAATTTGTAAGAGGTTGAACTGCTTGTAAAAGGTTGTAAGAGGGGTATTTACCCTTCCATTTCAAGAGATTTGCTAGTGGAAGGTGGGAGCCTCATCGAAGAGGGGCCTCGCAAGTGGATGTAGGTCATTTGACCGAACCACTCTAAAATCGGCGTAATCTCTGGTTTGCATTTCATTATTGCTATTTACATTACTGCAAACCTTCTTACATGCTTTAGTTCCTTATTACCTTTGCTGCGTAACTTCAAGAATACGCTTTCAAGTTAAGCCTTTCAAGTTCCGTTCTTATCGTACGAAAGATTTTTCTAAAACCGAAGTTATAATCCGCTGCACTAATTCACCCCCCCCTCTTAGTGCCGCTCCGATCCTAACAGGTAGGGGCAGAGGCCCAGGATCCAGACAATGGTGCATAAATTACAATGAAGTCGGTGGACTTCGGGAGCTACTAGGCGACGGACTGTCCTAGAGCGGTACTTCATCTAGGTGTGACCCAAGAGTGGGTGGATGAAGGTCGATTGCCCAAGGAGCGAACAAAATCGAAGGTGGAAGAGACCCTGCGATGTATTGGCAGAGGCCACACATGGAGGGTTCACAATTCGAGTTTATTCCACAAGGATCAAAATGCAATGGAGATGTCACCAGGAGGCGACATGGTGTAGCGGATCGTGGTGGGATAGTTCGTGGCAATGCGATACACACGATCTAGTCCCGTGAGGGACTAGATCATATGGAGGTATGATCAGGAGCTACTAGAAGCTCCACTTCGGTGAACAACACGACAGCAAGAAGGGCTATGGATTCAAGGAATGAAGGCTATGGTACCGCAGAGGCGGGTCTTCCGGGTGTGCATTGAATTTTGCATTGGATGAAAACCTTGGTCATCAGTATATGGGGGCTAGGTTCCACCAAGGGAAAAGTTCGAATGCAAGTACCAGTGAGTTCCATGGGAGGGACTTGATCATGTAGAGGTATGATCGAAGCAGTTGGAGAGTTGGACTGCTCCAGAGCTCATATTTGCTTAAGGGAGCCCGGCAAGTCAAAGGACAAGGCCTAGTAAGCGAACGTTGCTACCAAGGAAGCTAAGGAGAACAGAATCGGTGCAAACCCTACAACGTGATGGCAGAGGCCATGCATGGGAGTTGCAGTCTGTCTTTCCATCGACCAAACAAACTGCTTGGAGAACACATAGGTGTTGAAGCAAGGGGTCAAAAGGGGCGAGGAAGCGACGATGAGTCCAGAGGGACTTAGCTACCCAAAATCAAGCATCAGTTAGAATGGAGGTGGACTCGGAGGAGTGCCACAGAGGCATATCTACTGATTGTGAAGAAAAGGGATACAGATGCGAGGCGATGGATAGTAGTGCCATGGGCATGGCAGCGCCATGGTACCGCAGAGGCCGGACTTCCGTGAAAGTCATTGATCCCTCGCTCTCATGGAGGGAGAGCGCTTGGTCGTGAAAGGGGCCTAGGAGGTGGAGAATGTAGAGGCAATCTCCAAGTACCAAGACAAGGCTGAAGGGCAGAGGCTGAAGAACTTCGTAAGAACGGTGTCAATGTGCTTCTCATAAGTTAGCCGAAAGTGAAGGACTTCGGGTCATGCAAGAGTGCATAACCAAGGAACGAAGCAGGCAGTACGTAGTGCTGTACCTTTGCTACTCAGTGGAGTAGGCGGCAGGGTTGATGGAGAAGACGGTACAATCCTAGAGGCGACCAAACCTATGAGCGAATTACTCCAAGTTAGGGTGAAAACTTCCTGCATTCCAGAAGTTCGATGGCATTGAGAAGGTGAATCACAGTAACTAACTCAACGCAAGGAGTGCAAACACTTCAAGTGCTTCATAAGTGTGAGCAAAGAGCAAGCGAAGGCCAGTAACTAGCTCGATGCATGGAGTACAACCTCGAGGAGGCGGGTGAAGTCAAGTAACTTTTGCCTTCTCAACTCTTAAGAGAATGGGCGAAACCGAGTACCCCAATTCTCTTATCTATCCAATAGAGGAGCTCTGCAAGTTCAAAGACCCTTCGAAGATAATGGAAGACAATAGTTGTCAAATCCTCACCAATGGTGATCAGTGCTACTGAGAGTAGATTGTCCGCTTCATTTCCCAACGAAATGCCAATCGAAAGTGAAAGTGATGCGAACCTACTTGGATGTGACAACTAAGTGAAAGAAGAGTCAATGAGCAAATTTTGTGGAGCAAGTACCCAAAACTTCAGAAGTTCGCGAGACGATGCTCGTTAAAGCTCCAACAAGCATCCAACCAGTTCAAGCAGCATGAGAAATTCGAGAGACTGGCGCAGTTAGGATGGTCTTTTCCTTCATCTGGGGATCCGCAAGAATCAACAAGGATCAACAAAACTCAGCCAACCCCACACCAGAGTCAGAGTCATTGGTGAGTTGAAGCAGCATGGCGGAGCAAAGGTTCGACTACTCAAAAATAGCAGCGGAGAGCAGTTGGGAGTCAAGAGACACATTGTAGCTGGAGCAGAAGATTGAAGACTCAGCAAAGGCGAGGAGTTGCAGTGTCGACAAAGGCTTCAACGAGGACGTCGAAGGAAGAAGTGGGGGAGAATGTCACGGACAAACTTCTAAACAAGATGTTTGATGTAATGCTTATGAATGTTCATGTCTTTTGGCATGTTCATGCCTTGTACAGCATGTAGAGGGGTGGCCGAAAGCTTAATTGTCCCATTTTAGTTTGGTTGGTGGCCTCTTTAGGCTTGTAAATAAAGGTTGTGTCATGTGGACACGTGCGAGAGATTTTCGGTATATAATAGACCATTTTACCCTTTGTTGTGCCACTGTTCAGAGCTTGTAAAGTATATTTGTAATTTGCATTGTCTATGAAGTATTTTTCAGAGATGTTTGCTTGTGGATCCCGATTGAGGCGTTCTCTCTAACCCGTTCTCTCTTTTGTTGGTCCTAAGGGACAATGGGAGGCTTCGGGGAGGCTGACCTTTGCGGACGGACACGGAAGGGTGCCGCACGACTTAGGCAAAACTAGCTAAGTCCGTGACGAAGCGGTGCAACCGCCCCTATCAGGCGGTGGCACCGCCTAGAGGCTCAGTCTCCGAGCTCTGCCAAGTGGTGCAACCGCCAGACCCCGAAATTCTGGGAGATGACAGTTTTTATCTCGGAATTCAAACTGGTTTGGGGCCTATAAATACCCCACCCTTTCAGCAATGAAAGGGTAACCCAAACTACCGAAAGCTTGATCTTTCTCTGTGATTTTAGAGCTCAAAAGTGTTGTAAAGTCTAGAAGTTCTCCTCCCTCTTTTCTTCCAAGTTTTGATCTTTCAAGAGAGGAGAGAAATTCTATAAGGGTTGTCTCCTAAGCCCGTCAAAAGGAGTGAAACTGTAAAAGGGTGGTTGGCCTTCGCCTATTGAAGGAAGGACTCTAGTGGACGTCGGTGACCTCGTCGAAGGAGCAAGCCGAAAGTGGATGTAGGTCACGTTTGACCGAACCACTCTAAAATCTGGTTTGCATTTCCTTTGTGCTATTCATCTTAACTGCAAACTGCCTCCCTTATTTTACTTCAAATACATTTTCTTAAGCTTTCAAAGTTATTATATGCATGAAGCGACTTTTACGTCGAAATCAGATTTTAACGTACGAACACAGTTTTAATCGTTGAAAGTTTTTCGCTGCACTAATTCACCCCCCCCTCTTAGTGCTCTTTATCCTAACAAAAGCATGCAGCTGCTTTTTGGTACAACTTGAGCAGTAAACTAAGGGAGAGCCAACAGAATTTGAAGATCCAAATCTACTTCCTTTGCTTGTTGAATTTTCAGATATATTTGACAAATCGCGCAACCTACCTCTTACCCGTTGGCATGATCATTGTATAATGGTTCTTCCAGGCAAATCTCCAGCAAATACTCAGCCATATCAGTATCCACATCTCTAGAAGGATGAAATAAAAAGGATTATAAAAGAGATACTCGAAATATGAGTTATTCGGCCAAGTTGCAGCCTCTACTCTTCACCGGTGCTACTTGTACGCAAGAAGGACGGAACATGGCCAATATGCGTTGATTACCGAGCTCTCAATGGCATAACCATCAAGGATAAATACCCTATTCCAATAGTAAATGAATTGCTAGATGAAAGAGAGCACAAATCTTCATAAAGCTAGACTTTTGATCCGGGTATCATCAAATATGATTGTGCGAAGAAGATATACCGAAAACCACCTTTTGAACATACAATGGCCACTACGAATTTTTGCTTTCTTCAATAGAAGGTGGAATATCTTGGGCATATCACATCGCATGCAAATATATATACATATCTAGTAAGTGTATAAGTAATCACACTAGATGATCATGGACCATAGTCTAATGTGATCGGGCCCGAGTCAATTGGTCTAATCACTCACATCAAGATCTATGTGTGCAATGGTGCATCTCCATGCCCTGTGATCGTCCATCTTGTCCTCGTCGATTCCGTCGACATCTCAACGCATCTCCATGAATCGCAATGGTCCGTCTCGTAGGTCCCGCTATCACTTCCACGCTCCCATTACGCCGCCTTGTATGATTACAACTTAATCATAGCCATGCAAGCCCGACAATAAACGAGAAATATAATGGAGGCTCGCATGCTCCAAATAATAATAATCACAAGTATAGACATAACACGGTCCCTGATCATCTGTCCACATATCATACATCACATGTATAAATCATTATCATGTAGGACTACTAGATAATAATAAAAATAATAATCAAATAAATCTTTTAATTAATTAATATTTTTGAAATCAGGGACATGTAAGGAATTTTTTAAATTCTAAGGGGGTACTTTTCATAATTTGGACAAAATGATAGAATTATAATTTCTCAAATTCCGAGGGGCAAAACTATCTTTTGGCCAGAAAACCCTATGCCACTTTCTCCCTTCCCTTGTTGTAGTTGCCGTCACTGCCACCCTACCGACAGTAGGCTGTGCGACGGAGGGCGGGGGCGCTGCCCTTGCCTGCGGGCGGCACCACCGGCTGGCGCTACCCCTGTAGGTGGGCGCCCCCGCGGGCATCGCTGCCTCTGCAGGCGATTATGCCCGTAGGGCAGCACCCGCAGGCGATGCTGCCCCGCTGGGCAACTGCCCCCGCGGGCATCGCTGCCTCCACAGGCGATTCTGCCCACGGGGCAGCACCCGTAGGTGGTGCTGCCTCGCTGGGCAGCCGCCCTTGGGGGGGTTTTGCCCGCGGGAGCAACGACCGCAGGCACCGCTACCCTATGGCGCCTCACCCCGCAGGAGAAGCGGCCATAGGTACTGCTGCCCTATGGCGCCTCACCCCATAGGAGAAGCGACCGTAGGCACCTCTGCCTACGGGCTGCCAGCCCCGTCGGTCGCAAACCTACTGCAAGCAGGCTGCCAGCCAACCGTTATAGGCATAATGCTTGTGCATGCGCCGGCGCTGTGCTGCCTGGCTACGGCTACCATTGTAGGTTGTTGTATGTCATAGTCTTAGCTGGTTTTGCCTAAGTCGTGCGGCACCATTGCGTGTCCGTCCGCAAAGGTCAGCCTCCTATGGTCCCTTAAGACCCACAAAAGAGAAAACGGGTTAGAGAAAATGCCTCACTCAAGATCCACAAGCAAAAATTTTCGAAGACACTTCATTGACAATGCAAATTACAAACAGACTTTACAAGCTCTGAACAGTTGCACAACAAAGGGTCAAAATGGTCCATTATAGATCGAAAATCTCTCACAAGTGTCTACATGGCACAACCTTTATTTACAAGCCTAAAACGGCCACCAAACCGAACTAATATGGGACTATTAAGCCTTCGGCTATCCCTCTATATACTAGGCAAAGCATGAACATACCAAAAGATACGGACATACATAAGCATTCCATCAAACATCCTATTGAGAAGTTTGTTCGTGACATTCTCCCCCACTTATTCCTTTGACGTCCTCGTCGAAGCCTTTGCCGACACTATAACTCCTCACCTTTGCTGAGCCTTCAATCTTCTACTCCAGCTGCAATGCACCTCTTGGCTCCTAGCTGCTCTCTGTTGCTGTTTTTGAGTAGTTGAACCTTTTATCCGCCATGCTGCTTCAACTCACCAATGACTCTGACTCTAGTGTGGGGTTGGCTGAGTTGTGTTTATCCCTGTTGGTTCCTGCAAATCCTCCAGATGAAGGAAAAGACCATCTTTACTATATGCCGGTCTCTCAAATGCCTAATGCCGCTTGAACTAGGTGGATGCTTGTTGGAGCTTTAACGAGCATCATCTCGTAAACTTATGAAGTTTTGGGTCTTTCCTCCACAAAATTTGTCCATTGACTATTCTTTCACTTAGTTGTCACTTCCAAGTAGGTTTGCATCACTTCCACTTTCGATTAGTATTTCGTTGGGAAATGAAGCGGACAATCTACTCTCAATAGCACTAATCACCGTTGGTGAGGATTTGACAACTATTGTCTTCCAATATCTTCGAAGGGTCTTTGAACCTGTGCAGAGCTCCTCTATTGGATAGATAAGAGACTTGGGGTACTCGATTTCGCCCATTCTCTTAAGAGTTGAGAAGGCAAAGGTTACTCGACTTCGCCCACCTCCTCGAGGTTGTACTCTATGCATCGAGCTGGTTACTGGCCTTCGCCGGCTCTTTGCTCACACTTCTGAACCACATGAAGTGTTTGCACTCCTTGCATTGAGTTAGTTATTATGATTCACCTTCTTAATGCCATCAAACTTCTAGAATGTAGGAAGTTTTCACCCCAACTTAGAGTAATTCTCTAATAGATTTGGTCGCCTCTGGGATTGTACCATCTTCTCCATCAACCCTGCTGCCTACTCCATTGAGTAGCAAACGTACAGCACCACGTACTGCCTGCTTCATTCCTTGGTCGTGCACTCTTGCATGACCCGAAGTCCTGTTAGGATCGGAGCGGCACTAAGAGGGGGGGGTGAATTAGTGCAGCGGATTAAAACTTCGATTTTAATCAAAATCTTTCGTACGTTAAGAACGAAACTTGAGAAATTTAACTTGAAGGCGTATTCTTAAAGTTGCGCAGCAAGAGTAATACAAACTAAAGCAGTAAGAAGATTTGCAGTAATGTAAATGACAATAATAAAAAGCAAACCAGAGATTACGCCGATTTTTAGAGTGGTTCGGTCAAATGACCTACTCCACCTGCGAGGCCCCTCTTCGATGAGGCTCCCACCTTCCACTAGCAAGTCTCTTGAAATGGAAGGGTAAACACCCCTCTTACAACCTTTTACAAGCAGCTCAACCTCTTACAAATTTTCAATAAGAAAGAAGGAGGAGAACTCTCTAGCAAATTGAAAACAAGACTTGCTAAGACTTTCTAAGACTTTTCTCTCAATCAAAATGCTTCTCAAAAGTTGTAACCTCAGCTGAGATTTGAGGGGTATTTATAGGCCTCAAGAGGATTCAAATTTTGGGCTCCAAAATTTGAATTTTCTTAGGGTTTCCGGTGCTGGAGGTGCCACCGCCCAGCCAGGCGGTGCCATCGCCCAGCACTCGGGTGCTGGACGGTGCAACCGCCCAGCCAAGGAGGTGTCACCGCCCAGCTCTCGGGTGCTGGGCGGTGCCACCGCCCAGCTAGGCGGTGCCACTGCCTACAGTGTTTTCAGCCCGACTACAGTGTTTTCAGCCACTAGTTGGGCTTCAATCTTGGCTCTCTAGTTCGCTGGTTTAGCTTAATTTTTAGCCTAAACCAACTCTGACTTTGGGCCCAGTTGGCCCCTAACCAGGATATAGGATTATCTCTTAATCTTAATCCTAATTATAGGTGAACTACATAACACAAAAAAAATATCCTAAGCAAGTTTTTTAATCGCGAACGTCGAGTCTTGTTCCGGCGAGCTTTCCGACGAACTTCTTCCGACAGACTCCCATCAAGCTCCCGATCTTGTGATGACTTTAACGAGTAGCCGAGCCTTCTCTGTGATCTCCGTGAACCTCCAACGATCTCTTCGGCGAACTTCCGATAGGTTCCCGATTTCTTCTCGGTTGGTTCCGGCAGCATCTCCGACGATTCTTCGGACTCTTAAACGTCCATCGATCTTGACTCCGGTATTCTTGCTTTGTGTTTTCTGGTTATCGTAGTTAATCCTGCACACTTAACTCAATAATATGGATTAGATCAATTAACCCATCAATTGATTTCATCATCAAAATCCGAGATTCAACAATCTCCCCCTTTTTGATGATGACAATCAATTGATGACGGAGTTAAACGTAACTCCCCCTATCTATATGCCATATTATGAGAAGATAAAACACTTGAATTTCATCATTGAATTCAAGTATAAACCGATAAGCTCTAACCGTAGAACTTATCGTTATTCTCATTAAGCATAATGTAAATGCGAAACTTTGATGAAAATCTTTTTCAAGTCGAAAGATAAGAGACAAATTTTACTATGACAAGAGATAAAGATTTTCAACTTGAATTGCATGATTATACATTTTAGACATGCATTCAATATGATCAATCAATCTTACGATATTTTCAAGGATTTTGCAAGGCATATAAGATAATCATCGATCGATCACTTTTCTCAAGGATTTTGCAATTCATATTTTGTCATGCTATTAAGAATGATATAAGTCATCACTTTTCTCCCCCTTTGTCATCAACAAAAAGGAAAATGAGACTTGAAGCACATATTTTGTCATACAATGATTTTATCATTGAAAATTAAGTATGCAAAAATATTTACGCAGAGTTCATTTTAGAGGAAAATTCAGCATGCATTCATATTATCTAATCTCTTCTTTCTATGAATAATAGAAATTGTAGATGTATAAGAGAGAGATTGGGATAAAAAAATTCAAGTAGTAATTTCACGAAGTCAAGATCATAATTCGAATACAAACTCATTCAAATCGTCAAATTCATGAAAATCTCAACATTACTTTTTAATCATCACATAAGGCATTTAAAGAATTTTTGAAACATAGGAGAATGATGAATTTAAGCATACAATGTTTCAATCAAATTCAAGTCATGAATGCCAATACTTTCATATTTGTAAGTATCAATTCATGAATGCCAAAAGATATTATTTGTGATTCCAATTTTGCAAGATCAAGATTATGATTTAGATAAAACTTATTTAAATCAAATCGCTAACTTGAAATTCATAATCAAGTCATCAAAGTCGATTTCGAGATTTCACAACATGTCATATGGAATTTGAAGGAGAATGAGAGATGGAAAGAAGATGAAAAACTTTACGGAAAATCCAATCAAACAAGTTTATTGTTTAGGGACAATTTAACATACCTAATTCCCTTCTAATAAATTCAAATTGGTCTTCATTCAAGGCTTTTGTGAATATATCTGCTAATTGATGCTTTGTGTCAATGAATTCTAGAACAACATTATTGTTAAGGACATGATCGCGTATGAAATGATGCCTAACGTCGATGTGCTTAGTTCTAGAATGCTGAATTGGATTTTTAGTAAGGCATATGGCACTAGTATTATCGCATTTTATGGGAATATTTTCAAGGTAAATTCCATAGTCTTCTAATGTATTTTTCATCCAAATTACTTGTGCACAACATGCACTTGCAGCAATGTATTCGGCTTCCGCCGTAGATAGTGCAACTGAATTTTGTTTCTTGGAAGTCCAAGAAACAAGTGCATGTCCTAAAAATTGGCATGTTCCGGATGTACTTTTTCTATCTATCCTGCATCCGCCAAAATCGGCATCTGCATAAGCTATTAGATCGAATTTTTCAGATTTTGGATACCACAATCCTAAATTTGGAGTTCCTTTAAGATACCTAAGTATTCTTTTAACACTCTTAAGATGAGATAATTTAGGATTAGATTGAAACCTAGCGCAAAGTCCTACACTAAACATAATATCCGGTCTAGTCGCAGTGAGGTAGAGTAGACTACCTATCATTCCCCTATATGTTTTTTGATCGAAACTTTCACCATTTTCATCCATATCTAACTTAGTCGCAGTACTCATAGGGGTGTTTATTGCTTTTGAATTATCCATGTTAAATCGTTTTAACAATTCTAATGTATATTTGGATTGGTTAAGAAATATACCATCACTAAGTTGTTTGATTTGTAATCCCAAAAAGAAAGTTAATTCACCCATTAAACTCATTTCAAATTCAAGATTCATACATTTGGCAAATGATTCACATAGTGATTCATCCGAAGAGCCAAACACAATATCGTCAACATAAATTTGCACAATAAGAAAATTATTTTCAAAATGTTTAATAAACAATGTAGTATCAACCTTGCCTTTGGTAAAATTATTTAAAATAAGAAAGGAACTAAGACTTTTATACCAAGCTCTAGGAGCTTGTTTTAAGCCATAGAGAGCTTTAGTCAATTTGAATACATGATTAGGAAGAAGAGAATTTTCAAATCCGGGAGGTTGTTCGACAAATACTTCTTCGGAAATAAAACCATTCAAGAAAGCACTTTTAACATCCATTTGAAATAGTTTAAAATTATTACTACTAGCATAGGCAAGGAGCATCCTTATGGCTTCTAATCGAGCCACGGGAGCGAAGGTTTCTTCGTAATCGATACCTTCTTCTTGGTTGAAACCTTTGGCCACTAATCTAGCCTTGTTTCTAACCACGATACCATTTTCGTCTTGCTTGTTTCTAAAGACCCACTTAGTACCTATGACTAAGTGGTCACTTGGTCTAGAAACAAGCTTCCATACCTCATTCCTCTCAAATTGGTTCAATTCTTCTTGCATTGCAATGATCCAAAAATCATCTTTTAAGGCTTCGTCAATGCATTTAGGTTCAATTTGAGAAAGGAAAGCGGCGTTAGCACAGAAATTTTTGAAAGAAGAACGAGTTTGAACCCCTTTTGATGTATCTCCTATAATTTGCTCTTTTGGATGAGCATCTACATACTTCCATTCTTTTGGTAAAGAAATTTCGGAAGAAGATGCATTCAAATGGCTATTTTGAGGAGAGGGTTCATTTCAATTCAAATTATCAAAACTAAGATCATCATCAAAATCATTTTTCTTTAAATCAGAAATTTCATTAAAAACTACATGAATAGACTCTTCAATTACTAAAGTTCTTTTATTAAAAACCCGAAAAGCTTTAGAAACGGAAGAGTAACCAAGAAAGATGCCTTCATCGGATTTAGCATCAAATTTTCCTAAAGCATCCCTTTCATTTAAAATAAAGCATTTACAACCAAAAACTTTAAAATAGGAGATGTTTGGTTTTTTGTTATTCCATAATTCATAGGGAGTTTTGGATAAGGATGGTCTTATTAGGACTCTATTCATGATGTAGCAAGCCGTATTTACGGCTTCGGCCCAAAAGTACTTAGGTAAACTATGTTCATTCAACATAGTTCTTGCCATTTCTTGTAGGTTTCTATTTTTCCTTTCAACTACTCCATTTTGTTGAGGATTTCTTGGAGTTGAGAAGTTGTGATTGTACCCATTACTTTCGCAAAAATTTTGAAAGTCACGGTTTTGGAATTCACCACCGTGATCACTCCGAATTGATGAAATCATGAAGCCTTTTTCGTTTTGAGTGAGTTTACAAAATTTAGAGAAACACTTGAAGCAATCACTTTTGTGAGCTAAGAAATAGGTCCAAGTGTATCTAGAGTAGTCATCCACAATCACAAAAGCATATTTGCTTCCACCTAGACTTGTTGTATCAATTGGTCCAAATAGGTCCAAATGGATCAATTGTAATGGTCTAGTAGTGCTAATTTGATTTTTTGGTTTGAAGCTTGTTTTTATTTGTTTGCCTAGTTGACATGCATCGCATACTTTGTCCTTAATAAACTTTATATTTGGAATTCCTCGTACTAATTCTTGAGATGAGATCTTAGATATTGTTTTCATGCTTGCATGGCCTAATCTCCTATGCCAAAGCCAAGCATCATCATTTATGACGGAGAAGCACATTTCATTACTTAGTTCATCAAGATTGATGGTATAGACATTATTTTGTTTTAAAGCAATCATAGTCATGTTATGATTTGGTTTTTCAATAATGCACATATTTGATTCAAATCTAACGATGTAACCTTTATCGCATAGTTGACTAGTACTCAAGAGATTATGTTTCAATCCATCAACTAGTAAGACATCATCAATGGAAAAATTAAATTTGTTACCAATAGTTCCCTTGCCAATGATTTTGCCCTTGTTGTTGTCTCCGAAGGTAACGTACCCTTCTTCTTTGCTAGTGAGCATAGAGAAATGAGATGGATCTCCAGTCATATGTCTTGAGCATCCACTATCGAGATACCATCTCTTGCTCCTAGCTTGTGGGCTTGTCTACAAAAGAGGATGATTTTTAGGTACCCATTTGATTTTGGGTGCCTAAAAAATTGACCCACTAACTTTGTTATTTATGATTGAATTCTTTATAGTTCCTTTAGGAACCCATATTAATTTTTGTGAACTAATTTTCCTAAATGGGCATTTGTAGGCAATATGTCCGGATTTGCAACAAAAGTTGCATTTCATATAAGAGGAAACATGTAATGTAGGTCCTTTTATGAAAGTGGTAGGATTTTGATATAATCCTTTTACAAATCCAATTCCATTTCTATTTGCGATGTGACCCTTGTGTGCAAGGATCATATCTAATCCTTTGCTACCAACCTTAAACTTGTTTAAGGTTTCCTTAAGAAGTAAATTTTCATTTTTTATTGCTTCTAAGTGCTCACACTTAGAGCATGGAGGAGTTTGAAGACTATCAAACTTATCTTGTAGCAAAGCATGCTCTTTCTTTAAGATACTTAACTTCTTGCTAACAGTTCTACATTCATCAAATAATTCATGAAAAGCGATAGATAGTTCTTCAAAAGATAAATCTTCATTAAATAAATCACATACCTCTTCTCCTAACGCCATTAGCGCGTAATGAGCAACTTGCTCGGTGTTGGACTCCTCTTCTTCGGACGCGCTTGAATCATCCCATGTTGCCTTGAATGCCTTCTTCTTTGATGTTCTCTTTTTGGCTTGAGGACAATCGTTCTTATAGTGTCCCGGTTTTTTGCATTCATAGCAAATCACTTGGTCCTTCTTTTATTCAAATTTATTTTTTGTATTATTTTTAAATCTGTTCTTTCTTAAATATTTTTTGAACTTTTGAGTCAAAAGTGCAATGTCATTGTCACTGTCCTCATCACTTGATGTTCCTTTCAAGTGGTCTTCTTGTGATTTGAGTGCCATATCCTTCCTGTTCTTTGGAAGGGGGTTCTCGAGCTCATCATGAGCTTGACATGTCATTTCATAGGTCATTAGAGACCCAATGAGTTCTTCAAGAGGGAATGCTTTAAGGTCTTTGGCCTCTTGAATGGCCGTAACTTTTGGATCCCAACTTTTAGGGAGGGATCTTAAGATTTTAGTTACTAGTTCAAAGTTAGTAAAATCTTTACCAAGAGCTTTGAGTCCATTGATGACATCCGTAAACCGGGTGTACATGTCTCCGATGGACTCACTTGGTTTCATTCGGAAAAGTTCGTAAGAGTGCACAAGGATGTTGATTTTGGACTCTTTCACTCGGCTAGTGCCTTCATGAGTGACCTCAAGAGTTCTCCAAATATCAAAAGCCGAATCACACATTGAAACATGATTAAATTCGTTTTTGTCTAGTGCACAAAACAAGGCATTCATAGCCTTTGCATTTAAAGCAAAAACCTTCTTCTCCGATTCATCCCATTCGCTCATCGGAAGAGAAGATTTTTGAAATCCATTCTCGACAATAGACCAAAGCTCAAAGTCCATAGAAATGAGGAAGATTCTCATGCGAGTCTTCCAATATGTGTAATCCGACCCATTAAACAAAGGTGGTCGTGCAATAGAATGACCCTCTTGCATGCCGGAGTAAGCCATCTCTCTTGGGTATTAAACCAAATATGAGAGATAACCTTGCTCTGATACCACTTGTTAGGATCGGAGCGGCACTAAGAGGGGGGGGGTGAATTAGTGCAGTGGATTAAAACTTCGATTTTAATCAAAATCTTTCATACGTTAAGAACGAAACTTGAGAAATTTAACTTGAAGGCGTATTCTTAAAGTTGCGCAGCAAGAGTAATACAAACTAAAGCAGTAAGAAGATTTGCAGTAATGTAAATGACAATAATAAAAAGCAAACCAGAGATTACACCGATTTTTAGAGTGGTTCGGTCAAATGACCTACTCCACCTGCGAGGCCCCTCTTCGATGAGGCTCCCACCTTCCACTAGCAAGTCTCTTGAAATGGAAGGGTAAATACCCCTCTTACAACCTTTTACAAGCAGCTCAACCTCTTACAAATTTTCAATAAGAAAGAAGGAGGAGAACTCTCTAGCAAATTGAAAACAAGACTTGCTAAGACTTTCTAAGACTTTTCGCTCAATCAAAATGCTTCTCAAAAGTTGTAACCTCAGCTGAGATTTGAGGGGTATTTATAGGCCTCAAGAGGATTCAAATTTTGGGCTCCAAAATTTGAATTTTCTTAGGGTTTCCGGTGCTGGAGGTGCCACCGCCCAGCCAGGCGGTGCCATCGCCCAGCACTCGGGTGCTGGACGGTGCAACCGCCCAGCCAAGGAGGTGTCACCGCCCAGCTCTCGGGTGCTGGGCGGTGCCACCGCCCAGCTAGGCGGTGCCACCGCCTACAGTGTTTTCAGCCCGACTACAGTGTTTTCAGCCACTAGTTGGGCTTCAATCTTGACTCTCTAGTTCGCTGGTTTAGCTTAATTTTTAGCCTAAACCAACTCTGACTTTGGGCCCAGTTGGCCCCTAACCAGGATATAGGATTATCTCTTAATCCTAATCCTAATTATAGGTGAACTACATAACACAAAAAAATCATCCTAAGCAAGTTTTTTAACCGCGAACGTCGAGTCTTGTTCCGGCGAGCTTTCCGACGAACTTCTTCCGACGGACTCCCATCAAGCTCCCGATCTTGTGATGACTTTAACGAGTAGCCGAGCCTTCTCGGTGATCTCCGTGAACCTCCGACGATCTCTTCGGCGAACTTCCGATAGGTTCCCGATTTCTTCTCGGTTGGTTCCGGCAGCATCTCCGACGATTCTTCGGACTCTTAAACGTCCATCGATCTTGACTCCGGTATTCTTGCTTTGTGTTTTCTGGTTATCGTAGTTAATCCTGCACACTTAACTCAATAATATGGATTAGATCAATTAACCCATCAATTGATTTCATCATCAAAATTCGAGATTCAACAAGTCCTTCACTTTCAGCTATCTTATGTTAGGACCCTTTTTCTGAGCTTTCGAATAATGTTTATTGAGTCTGTTTAGTCCAGTTGTTTATTGAGTCAGTTTGGTTCTGTTAGAGTCAAGTAGAGGTTTATTTAATATTTATTTATTATTAGAGTTCAAGTCCTGATGGACTTTGGGTAGAACTCTATAAATAGGGATGTAACTACTTCTTTTTAGTAATTTATGAAAAATACTATTCTGTCTTTTGAGAAACCCTAGGAGGTTGATCCCCTCGAAGCGATCAAGGAGGGTCAATCCCCTCGAAGCGATCAAGGAGGCCGATCCCCTCGAAGTGATCATCCCTTTCTCTTCTTCTTTTTTTACGATAAGACTTTAGGGTCTTATCAATTAGTATCAGAGCATCGATCCTTGGCATTCTCGCTGCAGTGTTGCCGTGGCAATAAAAAAAAAAATTATGTGAGGAAGGGTGAAGCTGACAATCACGAACACTGATCCTTCTCAACCGAGAAGGAACCTCTACGTTGCCGCTGCCCTTTGCTACAGTTAGCTTCATCTTTAGAAAAAAAAAAATAAGAGGAAGAAGAAGAAGTCGTTGCCACCCCTGCTTCCCCTATCGAACCCTTGCTTCCGGCCAGCCCACTCGCCGCCGCTACTGCCCAACCGACAGCCACCACCGTTGCCGCGGCCGCCATTTCCCAACCGGCGGACCACCCATCGCCGCTTCTACCATTGGCGATGCTGCCCTAGCCGCACCTCCATCGCTGCCTTACCTTGGTTGCAGCATCGGCCGCGTGATCTGTTGGCGTCACTATTTCTGTGGTGCGATAAAAACAGAGCAGCCGCCGGTCCCTCTACTACCGCAGGCGCTGGTTGCCTCTATCGCCGCCGCCGCTTCTCGGCCACTTCAACGCCACCCCTCTCCTTCGTTGCCTAACCACCACTGCTGCCAGCCACCATGCGATGACCGTCGCACGCCTCCCAGCCGCTGATCCTCCTTGCTCTGTATCTGTAGTGACAGAAACAGGGCAACTCACCGGTTGCCCTTGTTCTCAAACGCGACACTGCCGACTCCTCCTTCTCCACCGCCGCTGCTTCTTCTTGGCCGCTCGACCACCACCACCGCCACTCCCTAGCCAGCAATGTCCCCTCCTCGTTGTGCCATACCCGCCACAACCACATCCTCTCCCCTTTGAAGCCCATCTAGTCTAAAGGGGCCCCTGCCTCCCCTACTTTCGGCTAGCCCCACCACAACCGCTGCATTCTGGCCAACGACCACCGTCACCGCTACTCCCCGGCCAGCAGCCTTCCCTCCTTGATGCTCCACCCTACTTGAGCGAGAAGGACCACGGCCGCTGCTTCCCGGCTAGCGGACCAACCCCCTCGTCACTTCTACTATCGGCGACGCTGCCTCAACCGCGCCACCATCGCTGCCTCCGCTGCCCCTAACCACACCACCGTCACTGCCTTCCCTTGGGTCGCAATCATCGTAGCTGCAGTCGCTCGACCTCCCCTCTTCGTGGCGACCACAATAGAGTAACTTTGCATTTTTTTGCCGTAGCCACCAATCACCACAGTTCCTGGCCAGCAACCACTGCCGCCGCTGCTCCTGGCCAACGACCAACCCCTCGTTCTGCAGCAGCCGCCCTCCAACAGCGAACGCAGCAACCGCAGAGAGTACACTGCCCTGCCTCAACCCCAGCAGAGCATGCAACACTGATTCTTCTTCTTAACCCCGGTCGCTTCAACGCCGCCTCCCCCTTGCTTAGCATATTCTGCCACAACCGTAGGTTGCCATCACCACAGGTTGCCTTCACCGCAGCCTCAACCCCGCTGCTCGGCGATCGCCCCTTGGGTCACAGTAGCTGCAGCCACATCGATGCAGTCGCCTTCTAGCCCCGGAGCTCTCACCCTATGTAGCGATAGAAACAGGGCAACAACTCTTCCTCCAATGTAGCGACCACAGCACTGCCTTGGCGTCCACCTCCTCGGCAACTTCGTATTGACAGTGTTGATGCCCTTGACCGACACCAAAAACAGGAGTTGAGATTACATATTTGCAATCTTATGCAATGGCGACTAATAACTCAGTGAAAGCACAAATGGAAGCATTAGAAATCAGAATTGAGAACCGGCTATAAGAAACACTTAATGATTTCAAAAAAAGCCTACTGGAGTTGGCGTCCACCTCCTCGGCAACTTCGCATTGACAGTGTTGATGCCCTTGACCGACACCAAAAATAGGAGTTGAGATTACAGATTTACAATCTTATGCAATGGCCACTAATAACTCGGTGAAAGCACAAATGGAAGCATTGGAAATCAGAATTGAGAACCGGTTAAAAGAAACACTTAATGATTTCAAAAAAAGCCTACTGGAGAGCCTCAGCAAATTTCAACAAGATGGGAGCTCAAGTTCTACATTGCACAGATCTAAAAATATAGAAAAAGGGCCCCAAGATTGTGACACAAATTACTCACACACGAAGATAGAATTTCTGAGATGGAAAGATGGAGATCCGACCAATTGGATCTCTAATGCAGAAATTTTTTTTCGTTTTCACAGAACCCCAAAAGAATCCAAGGTAGAAGTGGCCTCAATCCAGCTCGAGGGAGATGCACTCCAGTGGTACGATTGGTATAAAACTTTCCACGGAGTTCCTTCGTGGGGGCAGTTCAAAAGAGGGCTTCTTGTTCACTTTAGCCCATCCGAATATGAGAATATTCATTGCTAGCTCGCCAAAATTCGCTAGACTTCTATAGTGTTAGAATATCAAAGTAGGTTTGAAAAATTGTCAAATCAAGTGAGAGATTGGTCGGACCGACAACTTCTGGATACATTTATTGAAGGGCTTATTCCAGAGATCCGATGTGAAGTTAAGGCTCGTCAACCCCGCACTATGATAGCTGCGATCTTATTTGCAAATCTACATGAGAAAAAAATTAGCAAGGAAAGATCAACAAGAGGTTTGTACTATGATGAAAAATGGAGTATGGAGCACCAATGTAAACAAGGGCAACTTCTGATGATTGAACCAATTAGAGAGGAGCCGAAAGCTAAGAATGTGGACTTCGATTATGAAGGTATAAATTCTAATGAAGACGTTGAACCTACCGTACATACAATGCATCCATTAGCTGACTACTCTAACCCACAAACTATGGAAGTTGGCGGAACTCTAGAGCATCAGCCTATTATAGTTTTGATTGATACTGGTAGCACTAACAATGTTATGGATAGTGAGACCGTTGACCGATTGACCCACCACATTGAAGACAATGACAGATTCGAAGTAAACATCGGTGATGGATGGATTTTCACTTATGATAGCAAAGGTTCAAAGATAAAATTGATTATACAGGGCCAGAAATTTCATGCAACGATTACTATACTGAAAGACCGACCAGTTGCTTACACTATCAAAAAGTGGAGACCATACTTACTTGATCAATGGGTTGTGATGTGTTACAGATAGTCTATGGCTAAAGTGCTGAAAGAGAAACTCCCCGAGATCGATGCTGCTCGGCCTTGAGGACAAGGCTGATTTGAAGAGGGAGGAATTATTCGGACCCTTTTTCTGAGCTTTTGAATAATGTTTATTGAGTCTATTTAGTCCAGTTGTTTATTGAGTTGGTTTGGTTCAGTTAGAGTCATGTAGAGGTTTATTTAATATTTATTTATTATTAGAGTTCAAGTCCTAATAGACTCTCGGTGGAACTCTATAAATAGGGATGTAACTGCTTCTTTTCAGTAATCTATGAAAAATAATGTTTTATCTTTTGACAAACCCTATGAGGCTGATCCCCTCGAAGCGATCAAGGAGGGTCGATCCCCTCGAAGCGATCAAGGAGGCCGATCCCCTCGAAGTGATCATCCCTTTCTCTTTTTCTTTTTTTTACGATAAGACTTTAGGGTCTTATCATCTTAATGAGAAGCTCGTTGACACCAGTCTTACGAAGTTCCTTGGCCTCTGCCCTTCAGCCTTGTCTTGGTACTTGGAGTTTATCTCTACATGCTCCACCTCGTCGGCCCCTTTCACGACCAAATGCTCTCCCTCCATGAGAGCAAAGGATCAATGACTTTCACAGAAGTTCCGCCTTTATGGTACCATGGCGCTACCATGCCCATGGCCCTACTATCTGTCGCCTCGCATCTACATCCCTTTTCTTCACGATCAGTAGATATGTCTCTGTGGCACTCCTCCGAGTCCACCTCCATTCTAATTGATGCTTGATTTTGGGTAGCTAAGTCCCTCTGGACTCATCGTCGCTTCCTCGCCCTTTTTGACCCCCTGCTTCAACAACTTTGTTTTCTCTAAGCAGCTCCCTTTGGTCAATGGAAAGACAGACTGCAACTCCCATGCATTGCCTCTACCATCATGTTGTAGGATTTGCACCGATTCTGTTCTCTTTAGCTTCCTTCGTAGCAACGTTCGCTTACTCGACCTTGTCCTCCGACTTGCCGAGCTCCCTTAAGCGAATATGGGCTCTGGAGCAGTCCAACTCTCTAGCTGTTTTGATCATACCTGTGCATGATCAAGTCCCTCCCCTGGGACTCACTAGTACTTGCATTCAAACTTTTCCCTTAATAGAACATAGCCCCCATATGCTGATGACCAAGGCTTTCATCCGATGCAAAATTCGATACAGGCACGGAAGACCCGCCTCTACGGTACCATAGCCTTCACTCCTTGAATCCATAGCCCTTCTTACCGTCATGTTGTTCACCGAAGTGGAGCTTCCAGTAGCTCCCGATCATACCTCTGTGTGATCTAGTCCCTCACGGGGCTATGTCGTGTGTATCGCATTGCCACGAACTGTTCCACCACGATCCGCTGCACCATGTCGCCTCCTGGTGACATCTCTAGTGCATTCTGATCCTTGTGAGATGAACTCGAATTGTGATCCCTCCATGTGTAGCCTCTACCAATACATCGCAGGGTCTCTTCCACCTTCAATTTTGTTTGTTCCTTTGGCAATCGACCTTCATCCACCCACTCTTGGGTCACACTTAGATGAAGCACCGCTCTAGGATAGTCCGTCGCCTAGTAGCTCCCGAAGTCCACTGACTTCGCTAAAAATGGTGCACCATTGTCTGGATCCTGGGCCTCTGCCCCTACCAGCACAATCTTCATTGCACACAGCTTCCTGCCTAGCAACTTGACTGGCAACACTATGGCATATTCTTCAAGAGTACCCGCCTCTACGTCCTCTTGCCCCATGCCAAGGCCTTCTGAACCCAACTTCGCCTCCGCAAGTTGAGTTGCCTTAGTTCCTCTAACAAATGCTTCTCCGAGATAAGGTGCATGTGCCCAGAAACTCCCTTCATCTTTGGCACCATGCAAGATGAGTCTGCTATGTTAAAATGAAGGACCCTTGGAACAACATGATCCTCCATCTTTCCTCTGCAAGAGTTTATGTCCTTGATCTCTGTCCAAGGAAAGCAATGTGTCTCCGCTCCATACTTCATCTTCTATGCTAGCTCCCTTCATGCGGCTTGGGTACTTCGCCAAGTTATACCCAAGTTGCTCCGCTCCTCGTTTTGCATTGAGTTGATGGTGGCTCTCGCGCCCGCCATTCCACGGGTCAACCCTCCATTGAGTCCGATCTCCATATTGACTCCAAGTGTGCCTTTATTTGTGTTGCTTTGGGTCGCTCACCCACTTGATCTCGCAATGCATCCACTAATGCATTATCTCAAGCGAGATCATGCGATAACTCCTTACCACTTGCTCGGTCCATTGAGCTTCGTGGAGTTGTTGTTGTTGAGGTACTCCTCCTCAACATATGCGGTTTATTGTACATGATTCTCCCTCTAGAGAGATAGGACTTATCCCTCCTGGATATCTATCCTATTAGAGCAACATCTCTCTTCATTTTGGAGACCACCATCCCCTTCGGACTACTTCGATTTGCTGAACAAACTGCACATTGTTCTGCCTCCTGCAAACGCACTTGCTAGATTGCAACTCCACGTCAATACAACCCCCACTGCACCACTCAAGGCCTAGCAACATGCTAAACTCACTGCATATTTCTGCCTCCTACGGACGTATCCTTCACATGCCGAAGAGAAAGTTTTAATGCTCCATGGCGCCAAGTTTCGGTCGCCTTAGGATGGCCGCGAACATTCTACTGTCAACATACAAGCCCATGCATGAGTACCCAATTCTTTAAGTTAGCAATTCCCCTCACCTCTGTGAGCTTTGCACATCTCTTTCAGTCATTGAGCAACTCATTCCACCTTGCATGGTCTTATCCTTTACCAAACGCCTCGCTTGCCTTGAGCACCATCAAGTATAGTTGTTAACATTAAGTCGTAGCTCAAACTCAACCATCCCAACCTTTGTGTGCTCCATATTCTTCCAAGATTGCCTGTTCTCGTGGTGCCTCTTACGCAAAGGGTTGGTCATTCCTTTGAATACCAATCTCAGATGCTCGCTCCTCCAAGCGACTCCTTTTCCCTGCATCTCCATGCCCGTTTTCCCCCAAACGGTCGTGCGTGTGCTGATTGCCCTCAACGTAGCCCCGCTAGGTCCCCCACGTTTGCATGCTAAGTGTTTCTATGAGTGCTTGTCCCGCTCTGATACTATCTATCATGGACTTAGCTAGTTTTGCCTAAGTCGTGCGGCACCCTTGTGTGTCCGTCCGCAAAGGTTAGCCTCCCGTGGTCCCTTAAGACCCACAAAAGAGAAAACGGGTTATAGAAAACGCCTCACTCAGGATCCACAAGCAAACATTTCTAAAAATACTTTATAGATAATGCAAATTACAAACATATTTTATAAGCTCTGAACAGTTGCACAACAAAGGGTCAAAATGGTCCATTATAGACCAAAAATCTCTCACAAGTGTCCACATGACAAAACCTTTATTTACAAGCCTAAAGTGGCCACGAAACCCAACTAATATGGGACTATTAAGCCAATTGTCCCTCTACATGCTAGGCAAAGCATGAACATACCAAAAGACACGGACATACATAAGCATTACATCAAATATCCTGTTTAGAAATTTTACTATGGCATGTAGGCATGCAGATAGAGGGTAGCAACTGTTGCTACCCTTCCTTGCTTTTGCGTCAACGATTTTGATATCAAAAGTTTCTCCAAAACTTAACACACGCAGTTCAAAACCAAGATATCGCCCGAACAACCTGGTTCTGATACCACTGTTGGGAAATCTTAGGGGCAACATCACATGCGCAGTAGAAGAACAAAAACAAAAACCCCTATTCCCAAAGAGATGTTCGTTGTCGTGCGAAGAATGGTGCACAAATCAGTAAAATAGAAAACTGTGTATAGTAATGATTGTGTTACTTAGGGAGATCGTATATCCCTATTTCTTTGCAGATCTCTAGGAGAGGGTGAAGGAGGTCAAGCGTCCTCCTCCCTAGCGGTGATCCACACAGCAGGGCTACGATGACGCTCCTCAAAACTCTAGGCCTGCTTTGAGGTAGAGAGGGAGAGGAGAATAGGAGAGGCAAGCAAAGGCTCTCGCCTATGAACCACTGAATCCCTCCTATTTATAGAGGCCCCCTATCAAACCCTAATGGATCCTCCCCTATTGGGTATTGGATTTGCATCTAATTACCCAAGCCTCTTAGATTAGTGGATCTCTATCTAAGAATCTCTCATGGGCTTTTATTGGATCTCGTCTATGGGATCCAATAATTCAGGGGCTTATTGGATATCCAATAAGATAGGGGCTCCGACGGAGATCTCATATCTTAACCTCTACTCATCGTAATACCTACCATATGTTTATGTTAGGACCCTTTTTCTGAGCTTTTGAATAATGTTTATTGAGTCTGTTTAGTCTAGTTGTTTATTGAGTCGATTTGGTTCAGTTAGAGTCAAGTAGAGGTTTATTTAATATTTATTTATTATTAAAGTTAAAGTCCTGATGGACTCTGAGTAGAACTCTATAAATAGGGATGTAACTGCTTCTTTTTAGTAATCTATGAAAAATATTATTCTATATTTTGACAAACCCTAGGAGGCTGATCCCCTCGAAGCGATCAAGGAGGGTCGATCCCCTCGAAGCAATCAAGGAGGCCGATCCCCTCGAAGTGATCATTATCATCCCCATTTCTCCCCTTTCTTCGACGATAAGACTTTAGGATCTTATCATTTGGTATCAGAGCAGCGATCCTTGGCGTTCTCGCTACAACGAAGCGATCAAAGAGGCCGATCCCCTCGAAGTGATAATCCCTTTTCTCTTCTTCTTTTTTTACGATAAGACTTTAGGGTCTTATCATTTGGTATCAAAGCATCCCCATTTCTTCCATTTCTTCCACGATAAGATCTTAGGTTCTTATTAATTGGTATCACAGCGACGATAAGACTTTAGGGTCTTATCATTTGGTATTAAAGCGACGATAAGACTTTAGAGTCTTATCAGTGTATGACCCTCTAGGCCTATATCGAGCTGGCCATGAGTCATACCTGTTAGAACTCCTTCTGGCTCAGTGAATTATTATCTCCATAATAATTTACTCGACTCATCGACTACGGACGTACTAGGCTACTACGCCATAGTCCCCACACGATACAAGGGAATCCAATCTATTGGACATGTTTGTCCTTAGTAACCGTGTACCTATAGTCCCTCATCTATCTAATATCCTAGAGATCATATACCGGGTATGGTGCTATCAGACCCATACGGTTTCTACTCGAGTCTCGCTCTAATCGGATTCTCCCGGAGAACTCTTTCTCTTTCAATCTGAATGACCCTAGCTAGGGATTTGTCTAAGCAAGAATACATGCGATATTCCTCTCATGACATTAAGAGTGGATGATCTCTATCGACACTCAATAGACCTTGTAAGGTCAACTACTACTCCCAATGATTAACTGTACTAGATCTAGGACATCCAAACCTATAAGTTCGGTATCAAAAATGGAATACTCATACAGGACATACTTAGTGTTTCAAGTCTAAGGACCAGATACACCATTGGGACTACAAAATTATTGTCTAACAATAAGGCATCATCAACCATCCAGCTTTCCGTATGTGGATTAATCAGTGAATTCATTTTCCAATGAGCACTTGTACTGTATCCCTAGTGTCCCCACACGAGCAACTATGAGACTAGCTACATCCATCATATGGATGGGTATATAGCACACTAGTTTGTTCGGTTATCTTGATGTCCCTCTCGAGTAACCTATGATCGGGATTATTTAGGATATTTGTTTAAAAATGAATCGGTCTCATTATTGTGATCTCATCACAATCCGATTCACATTGCACAGATCCAATGACATCACAATATATACATGCATATATGCAATAGTCAACATAAACTGATAAATGTCAAAATATAATAAGTAAAAAGATTCTGTGTCAAGTCACACGTGCCATCACACACGTGATTGGCTTGTTGGACACTTATGACTAGCAGGTCAGCCTCCCCGAAACCTCCCATGGTCCTTTAGGTCTTATAAAAGAGAAAACAGGCTAGAGAAAGTGCCTCACTCAAGATCCACAAGCAAACGTTTCAGAAAATACTTCATAGCCAATGTAAATTACAAATGGACTTTACAAGCTCTGAATGGTTGCACAATAAATGGTCAAAATGGTCCACTATAGACAGAGTATCTCTCACAAGTGTCTACATGACATAACCTTTATTTACAAGCCTAAAACAACTACCAAACCCAACTAAAATTGGGCTATTAAGCCTTCAACCATTCCTTTACATGCTGTGTAAAGCATGAACAAACCAAAAGACACAAACATACATAAGCATTACATCAAACATCTTGTTTAGAATTTTATCCGTGACATTCTCCCCCACTTTTTCCTTCGACGTCCTCGTCGAAGCCTTTGCCAACATTGCAACTCCTCACCTTTGCTTAGTCTTCAATCTTCTGCTCTAGCTGCAATGCATCTCTTGGATCTCAATTGCTCTCTACTGCTATTGTTGAGTAGTCAAACTTTTGATCTGCCATGCTGCTTCAACTCGCCAATGACTCTGACTCTAAAGTGGGGTTGGCTAAGTTGTATTGATCCCTGTAGGATCCTACAGATCCTTCAGATGAAGGAAAAGACCATCCTTACTATGTGCTAGTCTCTCAAATGTCTCATGTTGGAATTAGGTGGATGCTTGTTGGAGCTTTAACAAGCATCGCCTCACAAACTTTTTATAGTTTTGGGTCTTTCCTCCATAAAATTTGTCCAGCGACTCTTCTTTCATTTATCACTTCCAAGTAGATTCGTATCACTTTTGCTTTCGATTGGCATTCTATTGGGAAATGAAGTGAATAATCTACTCTCGGTAGCACTGATCACCATTGGAGAGGATTCAACAACTATTGTCTTTCATTATCTTCGAAGGGTCTTTGAACCTATGCATAGCTCCTATGTTGGATAGATAAGAGAATTAGGGTATTCGGTTTCGCCCATTCTCCTAAGAGTTAGGAAGACAATGGTTACTTGACTTTGCCCGTCTCCTCGATGGTTGTACTCCATGCATTTAGCTAGTTATTGGCTTTCGCTTGCTCTTTGCTCACACTTCTGAAGCACTTGAAGTGTTTGCACTCCTTGTGTTGAGTAGCTACTATGATTCACCTTCTCAATACCATTGAACTTCTAGAATACAGGAAGTTTTCACCCCAACTTGGAGTAAGTCTCTAATAGTTTTGGTCGCCTATGGGATTGTACCGTCTTCTCCATTAACCCTACCGCCTATTCCGCTGAGTAGCAAAGGTACAGCACCGCATACTGCCTACCACATTCCTTAGTCATGCACTCTTGCACGATCCGAAGTCCTTCACTTTTGGCTATTTTGATGAGAAGCTCATTGACACTGGTCTTACGAAGTTCCTTGGCCTCTGCCCTTCAGCCTCATCTTGGTACTTGGAGTTTGCCTCCGCATGCTCCACCTTCTCGGCCCCTTTCACGACCAAGCGCTCTTCCTCCATGAGAGCAAGGGATCGATGACTTCACGGAAGTCCCGCCTCTATGGTACCATGGCGTTGTCATACCCATGGCGCTAGTATCCATCGCCTCACATATACATCCCTTTCTTCACGATCGGTAGATCTGCTTCTATGGCACTATGACACTCCTCCGAGACCATCTCCATTCTAACTGATGCTTGGTTTTTGGGTAGCTAAGTCCCTCTAGACTTGTCGTCACTTCCTCGCCCCTTTCGACCCTCTGCTTCAACACCTTTGTGCTCTCCAAGTAGTTCCCCTTGGTCGATGAAAAGATAGACTGTAACTCCCATGCATGGTCCCTACCATAATATTGTAGGGTTCACATCGATTCTGTTCTCCTTAGCTTCCTTAGTAACAATGTTCGTTTACTTGACCTTGTCCTCTGACTTGTCGGGCTCCCTTAAGTGAATATGGGCTCTAGAGTAGTCCAACTCTCCAGTTGCTTCGATTATACCTCAGCATGATCAAGTCCCTCCCATGGGACTCACTAGTACTTGCATTTGAACTTTTCCCTCGGTAGTACACAGTCCCCATAAGGTGATGACCAAGGCTTTCATCCGATGCAAAATTCGATGCACGCACGGAAGACCCACCTCTGCGATACCATGACCTTCACTCCTTGAATCCATAGCTCTTCTTATTGTCATGTTATTCACCAAAGTGGAGCTCCTAGTAACTCCCGATCATACCTCCATATGATATAGTCCCTTACGGGACAATATGTGTGTGTATCGCATTGCCACGAACTATTCTACTATGATCCGCTGCACCATGTCACCTCCTGGTGACATCTCCATTGCATTCTAATCCTTGTGGGATGAACTTGGTTTGTGATCCCTCCATATGTGACCTCTGCGAACACATCATAGGGCCTCTTCCACTTTCAATTGTGTTCGCTCTTTTGGCAATCGACCTTCGTCCCCCCGCTCTCGGGTCACACATGGACAAAGCAACGCTCCAGGACAATCCATCGCCTAGTAGCTCTCGAAGTCCACCGACTTCGCTGAAATTAATGTACCATTATCTGGATCCTGGGCCTCTAGCTCTACCAGCACAATCTCTGCTACACACTGTTTCCTTCATGGTAACTTGAATGACAACATTGTGGCATATTCTTCAAGAGTACCTACCTCCGCGTCCTCTTGCCCCATGCCTTCTGAACCCAACTTTGGCTCCGCAAGTTGAGTTGCCTTAGTTCCTCCATGAAGCTCCCTTCATTTTTGGCACCATGCAAGATGAGTCTACTCCATCAGAACGAAGGACCCATGGAACGACATGATCTCGCTCTTGCCTCTACAAGAGTTTATGTCCTTAACCTCTGTCCAAGGAAAGCTCTATACCTTTGCTCCATGTTCCATCTTCTATGCTGGCTCCCTTCATATGGCTTGGGTAATTCGCCAAGTTATACCCAAGTTGCTCCACTCCTCATTTTGTATTGAGTTGATAGTAGCTCTTCCGCCTACCATTCCATGGGTCAGCCCTCCATTGAGTTTGATCTTTATATCGACTCTAAGTGTGCCTTTATTTGTATTGCTTTGGGTCACTCCCCCACTTGATCTCGTAATGCATCCACCAATGCATTCTCTCAAGCGAGATCATACGATGACTCCTCGCCACTTGCTTGATCCATTGAGCTTCGTGGAGTTGTTGTTTTCGAGGTACTCCTCAACATGAGTGGTCCGTTGCACATGATTCTCTCTCTAAAGAGCCAAGACATATCCCTCTTGGATATTTATCCCGTTGGAGTAATATTTCTCCTCATTTCCTTCCCTTTGAAAGTTTTGGAGACCACCATCCCCTTGGACTACTATGACTTGCTAAACAAACTATGCATTGTTCTGTCTCCTGCAAACGCACTTGCTAGATTGCGACTCCACGTCAATACAGCCCCCGCTGCACTACTCAAGGCCTAGCAACATGCTGAACTCATTACACACTTTGGCCTCCTATGGACATATCCTTCTCATGCTGAAGAGAAAGTTTCATTGCTCCATTGTCACGGACAAACTTCTAAATAAGATGTTTGATGTAATGCTTATGTATGTCCGTGTCTTTTGGCATGTTCATGCCTTGTACAGCATGTAGAGGGGCGGCCGAAGGCTTAATAGTCTCATTTTAGTTGGGTTGGTGGCCTCTTTAGGCTTATAAATAAAGGTTGTGTCATGTGGACATGTATGAGAGATTTTCGGTCTATAATGGACCATTTTACCCTTTGTTGTGCCACTGTTCAGAGCTTGTAAAGTCTGTTTATAATTTGTATTGTCTATGAAGTGTTTTCGGAGATGTTTGCTTGTAGATCCCGATTAAGGCGTTCTCTCTAGCCCGTTCTCTCTTTTGTTGGTCCTAAGGGACAATGGGAGGCTTCGGGGAGGCTGACCTTTGCGGACGGACATGCAAGGGTGACGCACGACTTAGGCAAAACCAGCTAAGTCCGTGATAGATGGTATCAGAGCGGGACAAGCACTCATAGAAACACTTAGCATGCAAACATGGGGGACCTAGCGGGGCTGCGTTGAGGGTAGTCAGCACACGCGCGACCGTTTGGGGGAAAACAGGCATGGAGATGTAGGGAAAAGGAGTCGCTCGGAGGAGCGGGCATCTGAGATTGGCATTCAGAAGAATGGCCAACCCTTCGCGCAAGAGGCACCACGAGAACAGACAAGCTTGGAAGAATGTGGAGCACACAAAGGTTGGGAAGGCTGAGTTTTAGCTACGGCTCAATGTTGACAACTATACTTGATGGTGCTCAAGGCAAGCAAGGCGCTTGGTAAAGGATGAGACCATGCAAGGTGGAATGAGTTGCTCAATGACCAAAAAAGTTATGCAAAGCTCACAGAGGTGAGGGGAATTGCTAACTCGAAGAATTTGGTACTCATGCATGGACTTGTATGCGGACGATGGAATGTTCGTGGCCATCCCAAGGAGACCGAAACTCGGCGCCATGGAGCATTGAAACTTTCTCTTCGGTATGTGAAGGATACGTCCGTAGGAGGCTGAAGTGTGCAACAAGTTCAGCATGTTGCTAGGCCTTGAGTGGTGCAGCGGGGGCTGTATTGACGTGGAGTCGCAATCTAGCAAGTGCATTTGCAGGAGGCAGAACAATGCACAGTTTGTTCAACAGATCGGAGTAGTCCAAGGGGATGGTGGTCTCCGAAACGAAGAGAGATGTTGCTCCAATGGGACAGTTATCCAGGAGGGATAAGTCCCGGCTCTCCAGAGGGAGAATCATGTGAGACGGACCTCATATGTCGAGGAGGAGTACCTCAATAAACAATAACTCCACGAAGCTCGATGGACTGAGCAAGCGACGAGGAGTCGTTGCATGATCTCGCTCGAGAGAATACATTGGTGGATGTATTGCGAGATCAAGTGGAGGAGCGACCCAAAGCAACTTAAATGAAGGCACACTTGGAGTCGATGTGGAGATCGGACTCAAGGGAGGGCTGACCCGTGGAATGGTGGGCACGAGGGCCACCATCAACTCAATGCAAAAATGAGGAGCGGAGCAACTTGGGTGTAACTTGGCGAAGTACTCAAGCCGCATGAAGGGAGCCAGCATAGAAGTTGGAACATGGAGAAAAGGCACAGTGCTTTCCTTAGATAGAGGTCAAGGACATGAACTCTTGGAGAGGCAAGAGTAGGATCATGTTGTTCCATCGGTCCTTCATTCTGACGAAGCGGACTCATCTTGCATGCTGCCAAAGACGAAGGGAGCTTCTGGGCACATGCACCTTATCTCAGAAAAGCATTTGATGGAGGAACTAAGGCGACTCAATTTGCGGAGACGAAGTTGGGTTCAGAAGGCCTTAGCACGGGGCAAGAGGACGCAGAGGTAGGTACTCTTGAAGAATATGCCATAGTGTTATCGTTCAAGTTGCTATAAAGGAAGCGGTGCGCAGCGGAGATTGTGCAGGTAGGGGCAGAGGCCCAGGATCCAAACAATAGTGCACAAATTACAGTGAAGTCAATGGACTTCGGGAGCTACTAGGCGACGGACTGTCCTAGAGCGGTGCTTCATCTAGGTGTGACCCAAGAGTGGGTGGATGAAGGTCGATTGCCAAAGGAGCGAACAAAATCGAAGGTGGAAGAGACCCTGCGATGTAGTGGCAGTGGCCACACATAGAGGGTTCACAATTCGAGTTTATTTCACAAGGATCAGAATGCAATGGAAATGTCACCAGGAGGCAACATGGTGTAGCGGATCGTGGTGGAATAGTTCGTGGCAATGCGATACACACGACATAGTCCCGGGAGGGACTATATCATATGGAGATATGATCGGGAGCTACTGGAAGCTCCACTTCGGTGAACAACACGACGGCAAGAAGGGCTATGGATTCAAGAAGTGAAGGTCATGGTACCGCAGAGGCGGGTCTTCTGTGTGTGCATCAAATTTTGCATCGGATGAAAACCTTGGTCATCCGCATATGGGGGCTGGGTTCCACCAAGGGAAAAGTTCTAATGCAAGTACCAGTGAGTCCCATGGGAGGGACTTGATCATGCAGAGGTATGATCGAAGCAGCTGGAGAGTTGGACTGCTCCAGAGCACATATTCGCTTAAGGGAGCCCGGCAAGTCAGAGGACAAGGTCGAGTAAGCGAACGTTGCTACCAAGGAAGCTAAGGAGAACAGAATTGGTGTAAACCCTATAATGCGATGGCAGAGGCCATGCATCGGAGTTGCAGTCTGTCTTTCCATCGACCAAAGAAGAGCTGCTTGGAGAACACAGAGGTGTTGAAGCAAGGGGTCGAAAGGGGCGAGGAAGCGACGACGAGTCCAGAGGGACTTAGCTACCCAAAATTAAGCAATCAGTTAGAATGGAGGTGGACTCGAAGGAGTGCCATAGAGACATATCTACTGATCGTGAAGAAAAGGGATGCAGATGCGAGGCGACGGATAGTAGGGCCATGGGCATGGCAGCGCCATGGTACCGCAGAGGCGGGACTTCCGTGAAAGTCATTGATCCCTTGCTCTCATGGAGGGAGAGCGCTTGGTCATGAAAGGGGCCGAGGAGGTGGAGCATGCAGAGGCAATCTCCAAGTACCGAGACAAGGCTGAAGGGTAGAGGCCGAGGAACTTCGTAAGACCGGTGTCAATGTGCTTCTCATCAAGAGAGCCGAAAGTGAAGGACTTCGGGTCATGCAAGAGTGCATAACCAAGGAACGAAGCAGGCAGTACACGGTGCTGTACCTTTGCTACTAAGAGGAGTAGGCGGCAGGGTTGATGGAGAAGACAGTACAATCCCAGAGGCGACCAAACGTATAAGAGAATTACTCCAAAGTTGGGGTGAAAACTTCCTGCATTCCAGAAGTTCAATGGCATTGAGAAGGTGAATCATAGTAACTAACTCAATGCATGGAGTGCAAACTCCTTAAGTGCTTCAGAAGTGTGAGCAAAGAGCAGGCGAAGGCTAGTAACCAGCTCGATGCATGGACTATAACCTGGAGGAGGCGGGCAAAGTCAAGTAACCTTTGCCTTCTCAACCCTTAAGAGAATGGGCGAAATCGAGTACCCCAATTCTCTTATCTATCCAGTAGAGGAGCTCTGCACAAGTTCAAAGACCCTTCGAAGATAATGGAAGACAATAGTTGTCAAATCCTCACCAACGGTGATCAGTGCTACCGAGAGTAGATTGTCCGCTTCATTTCCCAACGAAATGCCAATCGAAAGCGGAAGTGATGCGAACCTACTTGGATGTGACAACTAAGTGAAAGAAGAGTCAATGAGCAAATTTTTTGGAGGAAGGACCCAAAACTTCATAAGTTTACGAGACGATGCTCGTTAAAGCTCCAACAAGCATCCACCCAGTTCAAGCAGCATGAGGAATTTGAGAGACTAGCGCAGTAAGGATGGTCTTTTCCTTCATCTAGGGGATTCGCAGGAATCGACAATGATCAACACAACTCAGCCAACCCCACACCAAAGTCAGAGTCATTGGTGAGTTGAAGCAGAATGACGGATCAAAGGTTCGACTACTCAAATACAACAGTGGAGAGCAGCTAGGAGCCAAGAGGCACATTGTAGCTGGAGCAGAAGATTGAAGACTCAGCAAAGGCGAGGAGTTGCAGTGTTGACAAAGGCTTCAACGAGGACGTCGAAGGAATAAGTGGGGGAGAATGTCATGGACAAACTTCTAAACAAGATGTTTGATGTAATGCTTATGTATGTCCGTGTCTTTTGGCATGTTCATGCCTTGTACAGCATGTAGAGGGGCGGCCGAAGGCTTAATAGTCCCATTTTAGTTGGGTTGGTGGCCTCTTTAGGCTTGTAAATAAAGGTTGTGTCATGTGGACACGTGTGAGAGATTTTCGATCTGTAATGGACCATTTTACCCTTTGTTGTGCCACTATTCAGAGCTTGTAAAGTTTGTTTGTAATTTGCATTGTCTATGAAGTGTTTTCAGAGATGTTTGCTTGTGGATCCCGATTGAGGCGTTCTCTCTAGCTCGTTCTCTCTTTTGTTGGTCCTAAGGGACAATGGGAGGCTTCGAGGAGGCTGACCTTTGCGGAAAGACATGCAAGGGTGCCGCACGACTTAGGCAAAACCAGCTAAGTCCGTGACACCATGGCACCGAGTTTCAAATGCCTTGGGATGGCCATGAACATTTCATCGTCCATATACAAGCCCTTGCATGAGTACCGAATTCTTCGAGTTAGCAATTCCCCTCACCTCTGTGAGCATTGCATAACTCTTTCAGTCGCTAAGCAACCCATTTCACCCTGTATGGTCTCATCCTTTACCAAGTGCCTTGCCTATCTTGAGCACCATCAAGTATCGTTGTCAATGTTGAGTCGTAGCTCGAACTCAGCCATCCCAACCTTTATAAGCTACGTATTCTTCCAAGCTTGCTTGTTCTTGTGGTGCCTCTTGCACGAAGGGTTGGCCATTCCTCTGAATGCCAATCTCAGATGCCCGCTCCTTCGAGCGACTCTTTTTCCCTACATCTCTATTCTTGTTTTCCTCCCAAACAATCACGCGTGCTGGCTGCCCTCAATGCAGCCCCGCTAGGTCCCCTACGTTTATATGTCAAGTGTTTCTATAAGTGCTTGTCCCACTCTGATACCATCTGTCACGGACTTAGCTGGTTTTTCCTAAGTCGTGCGGCACCCTTGTGTGTCCATCCATAAATGTCAACCTCTCCGAAACCTCCCATGGTCCCTTAGGACCTATAAAAGAGAAAACAGGTTAGAGAAAGTGCCTCACTCAGGATCCACAAACAAATATTCAGAAAATACTTCATAGCTAATGTAAATTACAAACGAACTTTATAAGCTCTAAACGGTTGTACAACAAAGGGTCAAAATGGTCCACTACAGACCGAGTATCTCTCACAAGTGTCCACATGACACATCCTTTATTTACAAGCATAAAACGACCACCAAACCAACTAAAATGGGGCTATTAAGCCTTCGATCGTCCCTCTACATACTGTGCAAAGTATGAACAAACCAAAAGACATGGACATACATAAGCATTACGTCAAATATCCTATTTAGAATTTTGCCCATGATAGTAAGCACTAATTCACCCCTCCCTCTTAGTGTTGAAATAGTCCTAACAAGTCAACTTTCATGTTTTAGGCCAAACTTTCAAGACACCTTGAATATAAATCATATAGGCCTGAATGATATTTTTTTTTATTTTTATAAATATTGATAGATCAATTTGGAAAAATTCAACTATAAATATGTTGAGTGTGTTAGGAACGAGTCAGCACTAAGAGGTGGGGGGTGAATTAGTGCAGCGGTAAAATCACGTCTTCAAAAGCCTTCGTACAATTAAAATTGATTTTGTAAAGACGTTAACTTGAAATTGTACAAAAATGTAGTGAAGGAGGAATTCAGTTTGCAATTAAGATAAATAGCAAGAAGTAAATGCAAACCATAAGTTCAAATCATTACATGAAAAACATAATATCAAGTTTTATCATCATGCAATTTGTAAGCTAGAAAATTTAGTAAGTGTTACATCATGCAAGCTATAAAGTTTTAGATATGCAAGGTAATAAGATAGCAAGTTTACAACATACAAGCTAGCAAAAATTTCAAAAGCAAATGCAAGATAGCGATGTTCAAGATAGCAAGCTCTTTCTTCTCTTTTGAGAAGTGTCATTTTTGCTTCCTTTGTAAAGTGCAAGCTAGCAAAATTTTATAACATTTTAAAACATGCAAACTAGCAATTTTGAGATGTTTAAGAAAGCAACTCTTGTTTCTTGAAATAGAAGTTTTGCTAGATGTGCAAGTTAACATTTTTTGCTTCTTGAGATGGGCAAGATAGCACTTCTTGGTGATATTCAAGATAGCAAATTCTACATCATGCAAGCTAGTGAATCTTACAACATTTTAGAACATGCATAATTACCAAATCATATTTAATGATGTGCAAAATTATAAATTTTGTAAGTTTGCATTTGTGCGTCTTGAGATATGTAAGATAGCACTTCTTGTTTCTCTTTTGAGATGAGCAAGCTAACAAGTTCGCTTCTTTTGCAATGTGCAAGTTTCCAAATTTTGCATCTTGAGCTAGCAATTTTTCTCCCCCTTTGTCATTGTTAAAAAGAAGGGAATAATACAATTTTGTATCTCTTTTTCCCTTTACAACAATTTTTAAATCATGACAAAGGATGAATAATCAAAAAATCAAGTTATGAATGTCAAAACAATTTTTCATCATGAATATTTTATCATTGCATGCATCATTTTCATAAGTTGAAGTGTTGCATGCATAATATCATATCATCATTCATAATTACATTAATATTTCAATCATTATTTCAATATGTTTGTGCATCATTATAGTTTCAATTTACAACATGCATAATTTTAAAACTTTACATATCATCCTTACTCTATGCATGATACTAAAAATAAATCAATCATCATATCATACATGATACTCATAAGCTAGCAAATTTAAATCATTTTAAAGCATCAAAACAATATCATGAGTATTTCATGCATTCATATCATCAATGTTTCAATCATTATTTCAATCATAAAAAATGAAAGATCAAGTCTAATATTCAAGAGATCAAGATTATAATCTAGAAAATGTATAAGAAGAATTTATGCATTTGGAAGATCTAACATGTCTAAGTTTCTCATTTAAGCTAGCAATTTTCTTTCCCCCCTCTTGTTCGGATCAAGAGCACTAAGAAGCGGGGGGGGGGGGGGGGGGGTGAATTAGTGCAGTGGAAAACTGTCTGCGATTAAAATCGAAAACTGCGTTCATTCGATAGAAGTGATTTTGGTAAGAAAGTCGATTCGTAAATCACTTCAACTTTTGACTAGGAGAGATGCAGCAAAGATATGAACGCAGTTTGTAGTTATGATGGAAATCAGAATATAAGCGCAAACTGAAATACGAGGTTCATATGATAAAAGCAATTTCGGTATAAAAGCTGATTCGTAAACCACTTTAACTTGAGATAAGGCGAGATGCAGTTAAAGCAAAGATATAAAGGCAGTTTGCAGTTATAATGGAAATCAGAACGTAAGCACAAACTGAAATACGACGTTCGTATGATAAAACTGATTTGCGTCTTAAACCCCGATTCAGAAAGCACTGAACTTTGAAACACGTTCGTAAAAACACAGAAGGCAGTAAGCTATTGAGGAGGTTTGCAGTAAAGATAAGATGCTCAAAGTAAATGCAAACCGAGATTTAGAGTGGTTCGGTCAATCTTGACCTACTCCACTTTTGGCTTCCTCCACCGACGAGGTCACCGACATCAACTAGAGGCCTTCTTTCAATAGGCAAAGGTCGACCACCCTTTTACAGTTTCACTCCTTTTGATGGGCTTAGGAGACAACCCTTACAGAATTTTCTCTCCTCTCTTTACAACTCAGAACTTGGAAGAAAAGAGGGAGAAGAACTTTTGGCCTTTACAATAATTTTGAGCTCTAAGAATCACAGAAAAAGATCAAGATTTTGGTGTAAGTTCATGCCCTTTCAGTGCTGAATGGGTGGGGTATTTATAGGCCCCAACCCAGATCAAATTTGGAGCTCAAAACTGTCAATTCCCGGAATTATGGGATCAGGCGATTGCACCTCCTGACTGAGGCGGTTGAACCTCCTGACTAAGGCGGTTGCACCTCCTGACTAAGGCGGTTGCACCGCCTGGCAGAGCTCGAAGACCGAGCTCAAGCGATGCCACCTCCTGTCAAGGGAGGTTGCACCGCCTAGTCTCACTCGGAGACTGAGCCCAGGTGGTGCCACCGCTTGGCTGGAGCGGTTGCACCTCCTAGTCTCGCTCGGAGACTGAGCCCAGGCGGTGTAACCTCCTGCCTTGGGCGGTTCAACCGCCTGGCAGAAATCAGGGTCCGAATGGGTTGATCCATTCGGCCCAATTTGGGTTTTTCAGGGGCCCAATTGCCCCAAGATTAAGTTAATAGGATCACCTCCCATTTCCAACTTAATCATTGTGCTAACTACGATATTCTCTAAGACATTTACTGCAACTTGCTCCGGTACGTCAATCGCTTATTCCGGCGAGCTTCCGGCGAACTTTCGTCGATCATCCGATAAACCCTCGGTGATGCTCCTACGGACTTCCAGCAAACTCCTGGACTTGCGACGATTCACTTGATGAGTTCCGACGAGCTTCTTTGGTAAGCTTATGGACTTCTCGGATTTGTTCTTTGGCAAGCTTATGGCAAGCTTTACATGTCGAACTCTCGAACTCCCAACGTGATCATTGTCTTGACTCCGGTACAACTCCTGCTGCATGTCTTACTTTCATCGTAGTTAATCCTGCACACTTATCTCAACATATAGATTAGATAACAAATGACAATTGACTTCATCATCAAAATCCGAGATTCCACAATCTCCCCCTTTTTGATGATGATAATCAATTGATAATGGAGTTAACCTTAACTCCCCCTGTCTATATGCCATACTTGAGATAAGTCGTTCTTGAATTCAAATCCTAAGAATTCAAGAGACATATTGATAAGTTAAAATCATTTGAACTTATCAATACTCCCATCATGATTCCCATCATGATGTATCTCTCTGAAGATGATGTCAAGGCTTGACATTCATTTTTAAATTTTACATAACAAGTTTGAATGATGGTAATAGTAGCAATTCATCATATTGTAAGATATCAACATGTAAAGCTGCGAAGTAAGATTTTGATATCATTATATGATGTACATATTTCAAATATTTTAGCAAGTATTGCATTTCATCACATGGTAAGATATCAACTCGTAGAATTACGATGCAAGTTTTTTTGTTTGTTATCTTGACACGATACAACAAGGCATAATGCAAATTAATCATAGCATCTGTTCATATATCTCTTGGTGATGCAAGTATGGCATAATCATAGCATCAGTGTTTATAGCATCAATTCATATATTTCTCCCCCTTTGTCATCAACAAAAAGCATGGTAGTTGTGATACCAGGAGAACAATATAAGCAAATTTTGAGCATAAGTGCAATAATTGTTCATGCCTTTACTGGGTTCATGTTATTTTCCAATAGTAAGTGATAGGAAATCAAGCATATAAAGGAATGCATGATACGTAGATTGCTTTGAATACTTCTTCCTTTTTATTTGTTATAATCTTTTTGCATGAAGGAGGAAAGACATTTGTGATACCAGCTATTTATGAGTTTACTTTGAGTCAAGATATGTGTGTGAAACAGCTTTTTGCAAGTAAAAATCCATATTTCAAGATGGAATTCATAAGCAGGAATCATTTCATCAAATCATTTCAGAAAAATATTTTTCATAAGTGTATGAGAAAATCCGATTTTTAGCATTCCAATTGTTAAGCGAATCCGAAAATGAAATGAACACTTTCATGCATTCGGACAAGACTATGCTACAGATTTTCAAATACAATCATGAAGACAAAACATTTTTGTATTCAACACATAATTCACAACATGTTATTTAGGCATGTAATGACAATCAAGTGATTTGATCATTCAATAAAGTCTGAAAAATAATTTTAACTAGTTTATGTATTCAGACACATCAACATTCCTAATTCTCTTCTTATGAAATCAAATTGCTCTTCACTTAGAGGTTTTGTAAAAATATCAGCTAGTTGATGTTTAGTATCAATGAACTCTATGATTACGTCATTATTAGTAACATGATCTCGTATAAAGTGATGTCTAATATCAATATGTTTTGTTTTTGAGTGTTGTATAGGATTCTTTGTTAAGCATATTGCACTTGTGTTATCACATTTAATGGGAATATTTTTAAGATAAACTTTATAATCTTCTAAGGTGTTTTTCATCCATACAACTTGTGCACAGCATGCATTTGCTGCAATATATTCAGCTTCGGTTGTTGATAGTGCAACCGAGTTTTGTTTCTTAGATGACCAGGAAACAAGGGCATGTCCTAAAAATTGACCAGCATGTTGAATCTCGGATTTTGATGATGAAATCAATTGATGGGTTAATTGATCTAATCCATATTATTGAGTTAAGTGTGCAGGATTAACTACGATAACCAGAAAACACAAAGCAAGAGAACCAGAGTCAAGATCGATGGACGTTTAAGAGTCCGAAGAATCGTCGGAGATGCTGCCGGAACCAACCGAGAAGAAATCGGGAACCTATCGAAATTTTCAGAAGTTCGCCGAAGAGATCGTCGGAGGTTCACGGAGATCACCGAGAAGGCTCGGCTACTCGTTAAAGTCATCACAAGATCGGGAGCTTGATGGGAGTCCGTCGGAAGAAGCTCGTCGGAAAGCTCGCCGAAACAAGACTCGACGTTCACGGTTGAAAGCTTGCTTAGGATGTGTTTTTGTTATATAGTTCACTTGTAATTAGGATTAGGATTAAGAGATAATCCTATATCCTGGTTAGGGGCCAACTGGGCCCAAAGTCAGATATGGTTTGGGCTTAAATTAAGCCAAACCAGTGAAATTGGAGTGCCAGGCGGTGGCACCGCCCAGCACCCGAGAGCTGGGCGGTGACACCTCCTTGGCTGGGCGGTTGCACCATCCAGCACCCGAGCGCTGGGCGGTGGCACCGCCTAGCTGGGCGGTGGCACCTCCAGCACCGAAAACCCTAAGAAAATTTAAATTTTGGAGCCCAAAATTTGAATCCTCTTGAGGCCTATAAATACCCCTCAAATCTCAACTGAGGTTACAACTTTTGAGAAGCATTTTGATTGAGAGAAAAGTCTTAGAAAGTCTTAGAAAGTCTTGTTTTTAATTTGCTAGAGAGTTCTCCTCCTCCTTTCTTATTGAAAATTTGTAAGAGGTTGAGCTGCTTGTAAAAGGTTGTAAGAGGGGTGTTTACCCTTCCATTTCAAGAGATTTGCTAGTGGAAGGTGGGAGCCTCATCGAAGAGGGGCATCGCAAGTGGAGTAGGTCATTTGACCGAACCACTCTAAAAATCGGCGTAATCTCTGGTTTGCATTTTATTATTGTCATTTACATTACTGCAAATCTTCTTACTGCTTTAGTTCCTTATTACCCTTGCTGCGCAATTTTAAGAATACGCTTTCAAGTTAAACTTTTCAAGTTCCGTTCTTATCGTACGAAAGATTTTGTTAAAATCGAAGTTTTAATCCGTTGCACTAATTCACCCCCCCCTCTTAGTGCCGCTCCGATCCTAACAAGTGGTATTAGAGCAAGGTTATCTCTCATATTTGGTTTAATACCCAAGAGAGATGGCTTACTCCGGCATGCAAGAGGGCCATTCTATTGCACGACCACCTTTGTTTAATGGGTCGGATTACACATATTGGAAGACTCGCATGAGAATCTTCCTCATTTCTATGGACTTTGAGCTTTGGTCTATTGTCGAGAATGGATTTCAAAAATCTTCTCTTCCGATGAGCGAATGGAATGAATCGGAGAAGAAGGTTTTTGCTTTAAATGCAAAGGCTATGAATGCCTTGTTTTGTGCATTAGAAAAAAACGAATTTAATCGTGTTTCAATGTGTGATTCGGCTTTTGATATTTGGAGAACTCTTGAGGTCACTCATGAAGGCACTAGCCGAGTGAAAGAGTCCAAAATCAACATCCTTGTGCACTCTTACGAACTTTTCCGAATGAAACCAAGTGAGTCCATCGGAGACATGTACACCCGGTTTACGGATGTCATCAATGGACTCAAAGCTCTTGGTAAAGATTTTACTAACTTTGAACTAGTAACTAAAATCTTAAGATCCCTCCCTAAAAGTTGGGATCCAAAAGTTACGGCCATTCAAGAGGCCAAAGATCTTAAAGCATTCCCTCTTGAAGAACTCATTGGGTCTCTAATGACCTACGAAATGACATGTCAAGCTCATGACGAGCTCGAGAACCCCCTTCCAAAGAACAGGAAGGATATGGTACTCAAATCATAAGAAGACCACTTGAAAGGAACATCAAGTGATGAGGACAGTGACAATGATATTGCACTTTTGACTCAAAAATTTAAAAAATATTTAAGAAAGAACAAACTTAAAAATAATATAAAAAATAAATTTGAACAAAAGAAGGACCAAGTGATTTGCTATGAATGCAAAAAACCGGGACACTACAAGAACGATTGTCCTCAAGCCAAAAAGAGGACATCAAAGAAGAAGGCGCTCAAGGTAACATGGGATGATTCAAGCGCGTCCGAAGAAGAGGAGTCCAACACCGAGCAAGTTGCTCATTACGCGCTAATGGCTTTAGAAGAAGAGGTATGTAATTTATTTAATGAAGATTTATCTTTTGAAGAACTCTCTATCGCTTTTCATGAATTATTTGATGAATGTAGAACTATTAGCAAGAAGTTAAGTATCTTAAAGAAAGAGCATGCTTTGCAACAAGATAAGTTTGATAGTCTTCAAACTCCTCCATGCTCTAAGTGTGAGCATTTAGAAGCAATAAAAAATGAAAATTTGCTTCTTAAGGAAACCTTAAACAAGTTTAAGGTTGGTAGCAAAGGATTAGATATGATCCTTGCACACAAGGGTCACATCGCAAATAGAAATGGAATTGGATTTGTAAAAGGATTACATCAAAATCCTGCCACTTTCATAAAAGGACCTACATTACATGTTTCCTCTTATATGAAATGCAACTTCTGTTGTAAATCCGGACATATTGCCTACAAATGTCCATTTAGGAAAATTAGTTCACAAAAATTAATATGGGTTCCTAAAGGAACTATAAAGGATTCAAAAATAAATAACAAGGTTAGTGGGTCAATTTTTGAGGCACCCAAAATCAAATGGGTACCTAAAAATCATCCTCTTTTGTAGACAAACCCACAAACTAGGAGCAAGAGATGGTATCTCGATAGTGGATGCTCAAGACATATGACTGGAGATCCATCTCATTTCTCTATGCTCACTAGCAAAGAAGAAGGGTACGTCACCTTCGGAGACAACAACAAAGGCAAAATCATTGGCAAGGGAACTATTGGTAACAAATTTAGTTTTTCCATTGATGATGTTTTACTAGTTGATGGATTAAAACATAATCTCTTGAGTATTAGTCAACTATGCGATGAAGGTTATATCGTTAGATTTGAATCAAATATGTGCATTATTGAAAAACCAAATCATAACATGACTATGATTGCTTTAAAACAAAATAATGTCTATACCATCAATCTTGATGAAGTAGGTAATGAAATGTGTTTCTCCGCCGTAAATGATGATGCTTGGCTTTGGCATAGGAGATTAGGTCATGCAAGCATGAAAATAATATCTAAAATCTCATCTCAAGAATTAGTACGAGGGATTCCGAATATGAAGTTTATTAAGGATAAGGTATGCGATGCATGTCAACTAGGCAAACAAATAAAAACAAGCTTCAAACCAAAAAATCAAATTAGCACCACTAGACCATTACAATTGATCCATTTGGACTTATTTGGACCAATTGATACAACAAGTCTAGGTGGAAGCAAATATGCTTTTGTGATTGTGGATGACTACTCTAGATACACTTGGACCTATTTCTTAGCTCACAAAAGTGATTGCTTCAAGTGTTTCTCTAAGTTTTGTAAACTCACTCAAAACGAAAAAGGCTTCATGATTTCATCAATTCGGAGTGATCACGGTGGTGAATTCCAAAATCGTGACTTTCAAAATTTTTGCGAAGTAAATGGGTACAATGATAACTTCTCAACTCCAAGAAATCCTCAACAAAATGGAGTAGTTGAAAGGAAAAATAGAAACCTACAAGAAATGGCAAGAACTATGTTAATTGAACATAGTTTACCCAAATATTTTTGGGCCGAAGCCGTAAATACGGCTTGTTACATCATGAATAGGGTCCTAATAAGACCATCTCTATCAAAAACTCCCTATGAATTATGGAATAACAAAAAACCAAATATTTCTTATTTTAAAGTTTTTGGTTGTAAATGCTTCATTTTAAATGAAAAGGATGCCCTAGGTAAATTTGATGCTAAATCCGATGAAGGCATTTTTCTTGGTTACTCCTCCGTTTCTAAGGCCTTTCGTGTCTTTAACAAAATGACCTTAGTAATAGAAGAGTCTATTTATGTAGTTTTTAATGAAATTTCTGATTTAAAGAAAAATGATTTTGATAATGATCTTGGTTTTGATAATTTGAATTTAAACGAACCCCCTCCTCAAAATAGCCATTTGAATGCATCTTCTTCCGAAATTTCTTTACCCAAAGAATGGAAGTATGTAGATGCTCATCCAAAGGAGCTAATTATAGGAGATACAACAAAAGGGGTTCAAACTCGTTCTTCTTTCAAGAATTTTTGTGCTAACGCCGCTTTCCTTTCTCAAATTGAACCTAAATGCATTGACGAAGCCTTAAAAGATGATTTTTGGGTCATTGCAATGCAAGGAGAATTGAACCAATTTGAGAGGAATGAGGTATGGAAGCTTGTTTCTAGACCAAGTGACCACTTAGTCATAGGTACTAAGTGGGTCTTTAGAAACAAGCAAGACGAAAATGGTATCGTGGTTAGAAACAAGGCTAGATTAGTGGCCAAAGGTTTCAACCAAGAAGAAGGTATCGATTACGAAGAAACCTTCGCTCCCGTGGCTCGATTAGAAGCCATAAGGATGCTCCTTGCCTATGCTAGTAGTAATAATTTTAAACTATTTCAAATGGATGTTAAAAGTGCTTTCTTGAATGGTTTTATTTCCGAAGAAGTATATGTCGAACAATCTCCCGGATTTGAAAATTCTCTTGTTCCTAATCATGTATTCAAATTGACTAAAGCTCTCTATGACTTGAAACAAGCTCCTAGAGCTTGGTATGAAAGGCTTAGTTCCTTTCTTATTTTAAATAATTTTACCAAAGGCAAGGTTGATACTACATTGTTTATTAAACATTTTGAAAATAATTTTCTTATTGTGCAAATTTATGTTGACGATATTATTTTTGGCTCTTCGGATGAATCACTATGTGAATCATTTGCCAAATGTATGAGTCATGAATTTGAAATGAGTTTAATGGGTGAATTAACTTTCTTTTTAGGTTTACAAATCAAACAACTTAGTGATGGTATATTTCTTAACCAATCCAAATATACATTAGAATTGTTAAAACGATTTAACATGGATAATTCAAAAGCAATAAACACCCCTATGAGTACAGCGACTAAGTTAGATATGGATGAAAATAGTGAAAATTTCGATCAAAAAACATATAGGGGAATGATAGGTAGTCTACTCTACCTCACCGCGACTAGACCAGATATTATGTTTAGTGTAGGACTTTGCGCTAGGTTTCAATCTAATCCTAAATTATCTCATCTAAAGAGTGTTAAAAGAATATTTAGGTATCTTAAAGGAACTCTAAATTTAGGATTGTGGTATCCAAAATCTGAAAAATTCGATCTAATAGCTTATGCAGATGCCGATTTTGGCGGATGCAGGATAGATAGAAAAAGTACATCCAGAACATGCCAATTTTTAGGACATGCACTTGTTTCTTGGACTTCCAAGAAACAAAATTCAGTTACACTATCTACGGCGGAAGCCGAATACATTGCTGCAAGTGCATGTTGTGCACAAGTCATTTGGATGAAAAATACATTAGAAGACTATGGAATTCACTTTAAAAACATTCCCATAAAATGTGATAATACTAGTGTCATATGTCTTACTAAAAATCCAATTCAGCACTCTAGAACTAAGCACATCGACGTTAGGCACCATTTCATACGCGATCATGTCCTTAACAATGATGTTGTTCTAGAATTCATTGACACAAAGCATCAATTAGCAGATATATTTACAAAAGCTTTGAATGAAGACCAATTTGAATTCATTAGAAGGGAATTAGGTATGTTAAATTGTCCCTAAGAATAAACTTGTTTGAATGGATTTTCCATAAAGTTTTTCATTCTTTCTCCGTTCCTCGGTCACTTGTTAAATTATCTTATCCTATCTTGAGTCAAACACCGCTTCCATCTGATCAAGATTAATGATTTTATGATATTTTGAATCTCGAAATTGATTTTGATGGCTTGATTATGAGTTTCAAGTTGACGAATTGAATTTGAATGGATTTGTATTCGAATTATGATCTTGACTTATTGGAGTTACTACTTAAAATTTTTTTCTTATCCCAATCTCTTCTTTGTACATCTACAATTTTTGTTATTTATAAAAAAAAGAGATTTGATAATATGGATGAATGCTGAATTTTCCTTTAAGATGAACTCTGCGTAAATATTTTAGCATACTTAATTTTGAATGATAAAATCTTTGTATGATCAATGATAATATAGATGAGTGATGTATGATCAATGATAAAATCTTTGTATGATAAATTATGTGCTTCAAGTCTCATTCCCTTTTTGTTGATGACAAAGGGGGAGAAAAGTGATGACTTGTATCATTTTAATAGCATGACTTATATGAATTGCAAAAGCTTGTGTGATATGAATGTCTTATATGCCTTGCAAAATCCTTGAGAATATCACAAGATTGATTGATCATATTGAAAGCATGCCTTACATCGATATCATGAAATTCATGTTGAAAATCTTTATCTCCTATCGTAGTAAAAATTGTCCCATATCATTTGACTTATGATTTTCATCGAAGTTTCGCATTTACTATTGCTTAATGAGAATAACGATAAGCTCTACGGTTAGAACTTATCGGTTTATGCTTAAATTCAATGGATGAAATTCAAGTGTTTTCATCTTCTCATAATATGGCATATAGATAGGGGGAGTTATGTTTAACTCCGTCATCAATTGATTGTCATCATCAAAAAGGGGGAGATTGTTGAATCTCGGATTTTGATGATGAAATCAATTGATGGGTTAATTGATCTAATCCATATTATTGAGTTAAGTGTGCAGGATTAACTACGATAACCAGAAAACACAAAGCAAGAGAACCGGAGTCAAGATCGATGGACGTTTAAGAGTCCGAAGAATCGTCGGAGATGCTGCCGGAACCAACCGAGAAGAAATCGGGAACCTATCGGAATTTTCGGAAGTTCGCCGAAGAGATCATCGGAGGTTCACGGAGATCACCGAGAAGGCTCAGCTACTCGTTAAAGTCATCACAAGATCGGGAGCTTGATGGGAGTCCGTCGGAAGAAGCTCGTCGGAAAGCTCACCGAAACAAGACTCGACGTTCGCGGTTGAAAGCTTGCTTAGGATGTGTTTTTGTTATGTAGTTCACTTGTAATTAGGATTAGGATTAAAAGATAATCCTATATCCTGGTTAGGGGCCAACTGGGCCCAAAGTCAGATATGGTTTGGGCTTAAATTAAGCCAAACCAGTGAAATCGGAGTGCCAGGCGGTGGCACCGCCTGGCTGGGCGGTGGCACCGCCCAGCACCCGAGAGCTGGGCGGTGACACCTCCTTGGCTGGGCGGTTGCACCGTCCAGCACCCGAGCGCTGGGCGGTGGCACCGCCTGGCTGGGCGGTGGCACCTCCAGCACCGGAAACCCTAAGAAAATTCAAATTTTGGAGCCCAAAATTTGAATCCTCTTGAGGCCTATAAATACCCCTCAAATCTCAACTGAGGTTACAACTTTTGAGAAGCATTTTGATTGAGAGAAAAGTCTTAGAAAGTCTTAGCAAGTCTTGTTTTCAATTTGCTAGAGAGTTCTCCTCCTCCTTTCTTATTGAAAATTTGTAAGAGGTTGAGCTGCTTGTAAAAGGTTGTAAGAGGGGTGTTTACCCTTCCATTTCAAGAGATTTGCTAGTGGAAGGTGGGAGCCTCATCGAAGAGGGGCATCGCAAGTGGAGTAGGTCATTTGACCGAACCACTCTAAAAATCGGCGTAATCTCTGGTTTGCATTTTATTATTGTCATTTACATTACTGCAAATCTTCTTACTGCTTTAGTTCCTTATTACCCTTGCTGCGCAATTTTAAAAATACGCTTTCAAGTTAAACTTTTCAAGTTCCGTTCTTATCGTACGAAAGATTTTGTCAAAATCGAAGTTTTAATCCGCTGCACTAATTCACCCCCCCCTCTTAGTGCCGCTCCGATCCTAACACTTGTGCACAGCATGCATTTACTGCAATATATTCAGCTTCGGTTGTTGATAGTGCAACCGAGTTTTTTTTCTTAGATGACCAAGAAACAAGGGCATGTCCTAAAAATTGACATGTTCCTGATGTGCTTTTTCTATCTAGTCTACAGCCAATAAAGTTCGCATCAGCATAAGCAATTAACTCAAGATTATCTGATTTTGGGTACCATAATCCTAGATTTGTGGTACCATTAAGATATCTAAGTATTCTTTTAACTACTTTGAGATGAGATATCTTAGGGTTTGATTGAAATCTAGCACAAAGTCCTACACTGAACATGATGTCTGGTCTAGTTGCAATGAGGTAAAGTAAACTTCCTATCATACCCCTATAAGTTTTTTGATCGAAGCTTTCTCCACTTTCATCAATTTCTAACTTAGTAGAGGTGCTCATAGGTGTGTTAATAGCCTTTGAGTTATTCATAATAAACTTTTTTAGTAAATTCATAGCATATTTAGTTTGACTAATAAAGATGTCATTGCTTAGTTGTTTGATTTGTAAGCCTAAGAAGAATGTTAATTCTCCCATTAAACTCATTTCGAATTCAAGACTCATAGTTTTAGCAAACGATTCACAAAGAGATTCATTCGTGGAACCAAAGATAATATCGTCAACATAAATCTGAACAATGAGAAAATTATTTTCAAAATTTTTGATGAATAATGTAGTATCAACCTTGCCTTTTGTGAAATCATTTTCAATAAGAAAAGAACTAAGTCTCTCATACCAGGCCCTCGGGGCTTGTTTTAAACCATAGAGAGCTTTAGTTAATCTAAACACATGATTAGGGAGGCTATTATTTTCAAATCCAGGAGGTTGTTCAACATAGACTTCTTCGGAAATAAAGCCATTAAGAAAAGCGCTTTTAACATCCATTTGAAACAACTTAAAATTATTACTACTAGCATAGGCAAGGAGCATCCTTATGGCTTCTAATCGAGCCACAGGAGCGAAGGTTTCTTCGTAATCGATACCTTCTTCTTGGTTGAAACCTTTGGCCACTAATCTAGCCTTGTTTCTAACCACGATACCATTTTCATCTTGCTTGTTTCTAAAGACCCATTTAGTACCAATAACTAAATGGTCATTTGGCCTAGGAACAAGCTTCCACACCTCATTTCTCTCAAATTGATTCAATTCATCTTGCATTACGATAATCCATGAATCATCTTTCATGGCTTCGTCAACACATTTGGGTTCAATTTGGGAGAGAAAAGCGGCGTTCACACAAAAATTTTTAAGAGAAGATCGTGTTTGAACCCCCTTTGATGTGTCTCCTAAGATTAGCTCCTTAGGATGAGCATCTACATACTTCCAATCCTTGGGTAAGGATATTTTGGAAGTGGATGCATCCAAGTTGCTAGTTGGAGACAGGGTTTCATTTAAATTCAAGGAATCAAAATTAACATCATCATCAAAATCATTTTTCTTGATTTCGGAAATCTCATTGAAAACAACATGAATGGATTCTTTAATAATTAAGGTTCTTTTATTGAAGATACAAAAAGCTTTAGAAACCGAAGAATAACCAAGAAAGATTCCTTCATCGGATTTAGCATCAAATTTTCCTAAGTTATCCTTTTCATTCAAGATAAAACACTTACACCCAAAGACTTTAAAATATGAAACGTTGGGATTTTTGTTGTTCCATAACTCATAAGGAGTTTTGGTGAGTAAGGGTCTTACCAGAACTCTATTCAAAATATAGCATGCGGTGTTTACGGCTTCGACCCAAAAATATTTGGGTAGGCTATGTTCATTCAACATGGTTCTTGCCATTTCTTGTAAATTTTGATTTTTTCTTTCTACTACTCCATTTTGTTGAGGATTTCTTGGAGTAGTGAAATTATGGTTGTATCCATTGAGTTCACAAAATTCTTGGAAATCATGGTTTTGAAATTCTCCACCGTGATCACTTCTAATTGACGAAATCATAGACCCCTTCTCATTTTGAACAAGTTTACAAAACTTGGTAAAATATCTAAAGCATTCATTTTTCTGTTTTAAGAAGTAAGTCCACGTATATCTGCTATAGTCATCTACAATGACGAAGGCGTATTTGCTACCTCCTAGACTTGATGTAGAGATTGGTCCGAACAAGTCCATATGGATCAATTGTAAGGGCCTAGAGGTGCTTATTTGATTCTTAGATTTGAAACTACCCTTAATTTGTTTACCTAATTGGCAAGCATCACATACATTATCTTTGATGAACTTGATATGAGGAATTCCTCTTACAAGTTCTTTAGATGATATTTGAGTGATTAGTTTCATGCTAGCATGACTTAATCTTCTATGCCATAGCCAAGCATCCTCATTCAAAACTGAAAAACACATTTCATTACACAAATCATTGATGCCAATAGTGTATACGTTATTTTATTTTAATACAATCATAGACATGTTTTTGTGTGGTTTTCCAATGATGCAAGCATTAGATTCGAATATGACAATGTATCCTTTATCACATAATTGACTAATGCTCAAGAGGTTATGTTTTAAACCATTAACTAACAAAACATCTTCAATAAAGAAGTTGGATTTGTTACCTATGGTTCCTTTGCCAATGATTTTACCCTTGTTGTTATCTCCGAAGGTGACATAGCCTTCGTCTATGCTAGTGAGCTTAGAGAATTAAGATGGATCTCCCGTCATATGCCTTGAGCATCCACTATCAAGGTACCATCTCTTGCTCCTAGCTTGCGATGGTATAGGTTTCTACAAGAAAGGATGATTTTTAGGAACCCATTTGCTTTTGGGTGCCTCAAAAATAGATCTATATTGTTTATCATGTTGCATAGAATTTGTCATGGTTCCTTTGGGAACCCAAATTAATTTATTCAGACTAATTTTCTTGAATGGACAATAATGCGTTTTGTGTCCAAGTTTGCAACAAAAGTTGCATTTGCTTTGGTGTCGAACATGTAAGATGGGACCTTTTATGAAGGTGGTTGAATTTTGGTGAGGACTTCTCACAAATCCAATTCCACTTCTTTTGGGAACGTGACCCTTGTTTGCAAGGATCATGTTCAATGACTTGCTACCAACCTTGAATTTCTTCAAGGTGTCCTTAAGTAGCAAGTTTTCCTTTTGGAGAGTTTCTAAATCATGGCATTTTATGCATGAGCCTAAACTATCATGATATTCAGCTTTGAACTTATCAAAATTACAAGTAAGACTATCATGCTCCTTTTTTAGCAATTTATATTTTCTACTAATAATCTTGCATTCATCAAATAAGTCATGGAAGGCATTTAATAATTCATCAAATGATAAATATGCATCTATTAAATTCGTTACCTCCTCTCCGATGGCCATTAAGGCGTAGTGAGCAACTTGCTCGGTGTTGGACTCCTCTTCTTCGGACGCGCTCGAGTCATCCCACGTTGCTTTGTGCGCCTTCTTCTTTGATGTTCTCTTTTTGGCTTGGGGACAATCACTCTTGTAGTGTCCTAGCTTTTTGCACTCATAGCAAATAACTTGGTCCTTCTTGGGTTCAAGTTTATTTTTCGCATCATTCTTAAACTTGTTTCTTTTAATAAATTTTTTAAATTTTCTTGTTAGAAGTGTCAAGTCATCGTCACAGTCCTCATCACTTGAGTTTTCTCTCAAGTGGTCTTCTGAAGTTCTAAGTGCCATATCCTTCCTGTTCTTTGGAAGGATGTCTTCTTGCTCTTCATGAGCTTTGCAAGTCATCTCGTAGGTCATTAATGACCCGATTAGTTCTTTAAGAGGGAAGTTGCTTAGATCTTTCGCCTCTTGAATAGCAGTGACTTTAGGATCCCAACTCTTAGAAAGGGATCTTAGAATCTTATTTACGAGCTCAAAATCCGAAAAACTTTTTCCGAGTCCTTTTAGACCGTTGACGACATCTGTGAAACGGGTAAACATGTCGCCAATGTTCTCACTTGGTTTCATCTGGAAAAGTTCGAAAGAATGTAACAGAAGATTGATTTTTGACTCTTTCACTCTACTTGTGCCTTTGTGAGTCACTTCGAGTGTGTGCCAAATATCAAATGCGGTTTCACAAGTCGAAACATGGTTAAATTCGTTTTTATCAAGTGCACAAAATAAGGCATTCATAGCCTTTGCATTAAGAGCGAAAGCCTTCTTCTCCAATTCATTCCAATCGATCATTGGAAGAGAAGACTTCAAAAATCCGTTTTCGACAAGATTCCAAAGTTCAAAATCCATAGAAATAAGAAAGATCCTCATTCGGGTCTTCCAATAGGTGTAGTCCATCCCATTGAACATGGGTGGACGTGTAGTAGAATGGCTCTCTTGGTTTCCAGCGTATGCCATCTCTCTTGGGTTTTAATCCGTTAGAGAGTTAACCCCGCTCTAATACCAATTGTTAGGATCAAGAGCACTAAGAGGGGGGGGGGGGGGGTGAATTAGTGCAGCGGAAAACCTTCTGCGATTAAAATCGAAAACTGCATTCGTTCGATAGAAGTGATTTTGGTAAGAAAGCCGATTCGTAAATCACTTCAACTTTTGACTAGGAGAGATGCAGCAAGGATATGAATGCATTTTGCAGTTATGATGGAAATCAGAATATAAGCACAAACTGAAATACGACGTTCATATGATAAAAGCGATTTCAGTATAAAAGCTGATTCGTAAACCACTTTAACTTGAGATAAGGCGAGATGCAGTTAAAGCAAAGATATAAAGGCAGTTTGCAGTTATAATGGAAATCATAACGTAAGCGCAAACTGAAATACGACGTTCGTACGATAAAACTGATTTGCGTCTTAAACCCCGATTCGGAAAGTACTGAACTTTGAAACACGTTCATAAAAACACAGAAGGCAGTAAGCTATTGAGGAGGTTTGCAGTAAAGATAAGATGCTCAAAGTAAATGCAAACCGAGATTTAGAGTGGTTCGGTCAATCTTGACCTACTCCACTTTTGGCTTCCTCCACTAACGAGGTCACCGACGTCAACTAGAGGCCTTCCTTCAATAGGCGAAGGCCAACCACCCTTTTACAGTTTCACTCCTTTTGACGGGCTTAGGAGACAACCCTTACAGAATTTTCTCTCCTCTCTTTACAACTCAGAACTTGGAAGAAAAGAGGGAGAAGAACTTTTGGCCTTTACAATAATTTTGAGCTCTAAGAATCACAGAAAAAGATCAAGATTTCGGTGTAAGTTCATGCCCTTTCAGTGCTGAATGGGTGGGGTATTTATAGGCCCCAACCCAGTTCAAATTTGGAGCTCAAAACTATCAATTTCTGGAATTCCGAGATCAGGCGGTTGCAACTCCTGATTGAGGCGGTTGCACCGCCTGGTAGAGCTCGAAGACTGAGCCTCTAGGTGGTGCTACCTCCTGTCAGGGGTGGTTGCACCTCCTGCCAGAGCTCGAAGACCGAGCTCAGGCGGTTGCACCGCTTGGCAGAGCTCGAAGACCGAGCTAAGGCGGTGCCACCTCCTATCAAGGGAGGTTGCACCACCCAGTCTCGCTCGGAGACTGAGCCCAGGCGGTGCCACCGCCTGGCTGGAGCGGTTGCACCTCCCAGTCTCGCTCGGAGACTGAGCCCAGGCGGTGCAACCTCCTGCCTTGGGCGGTTCAACCGCCTGGCAGAAATCAAGGTCCGAACGGGTTGATCCATTCGGCCCAATTTGGGTTTTTCAGGGGCCCAATTGCCCCAAGATTAAGTTAATGGGATCACCTCCCATTTCCAACTTAATCATTGTGCTAACTACGATATTCCCTAAGACATTTACTACAACTTGCTCCGGTGAGCTTCCGGCGAACTTCCGTCGATCATCCGATAAACCCTCGGTGATGCTCCTGCGGACTTCCGGGAAACTCCTGGACTTGCGACGATTCACTTGGCGAGTTCCGATGAGCTTCTTTGGCAACTTATGGACTTCTCGGATTTGTTCCCGCAGAACCTCCGACGACTGTCCGAACTTCCGTCGAACTCTCGAACTCTCAACGTGATCATTGTCTTGACTCCGGCGCAACTCCTGCTGCATGTCTTACTTTCATCGTAGTTAATCCTGCACACTTATCTCAACATATAGATTAGATAACAAATGACAATTGACTTCATCATCAAAATCCGAGATGCAACACCTCTGTTATTTTAGACAAGAAAGAAGAAGAGTGGAAGAATACAAATACATGTTAGATCTTACACATCATGTCATGGAAGATAATAATATCAAATCATGAATGCCACAAGACATGATTTATTTTATCAAATCTCTTCTTTTTATAAATAGCAAAAAGAAACATAGGAGATCAAATGATACAATATCTTGATTCATGCATAAGAAATCTCAAATTATAAATCTCAAAAAATCAAGATAAAGATCATTCAAATTCAAATTATCAAATGAAAATCATTTTCAAGAGATTCTAAGAATAAATATTGGTTCATTAGTCTCTCATTTTTTAAAAATCAATAAAGTAGAGAATTTTTTTAAGCAGAAAGCTTTCTTCTTTTTAGTGATTCAATTCATAAGATTGATTTCATAGATGCATGCCTTTTTTATTTTTGCTAAATAAAAACATGCATCAACATTTAGGATCGAAAAGTAAATTTTGTCATAAAAACCATCAAGACCAAAAAAGTATAACATATTAAACATAAGGCTTCTTTAAACAAGAGATTTGATTTATTATTTTAATTCCAATGATAATATATTTACCTTTTTATGTGTTTCATTTTAAGTGATTGATTTCATATAAGCATACTCAAGTTTTTTTGTATGAAAACCATACATCAACGTTTAAAACAGAAATATAAAAAATTATCAAGATCAAAAAATGTAACATATAATTCTGAAACATATGATTTCAAATCATTACTTCAAGTCCTCATGCATAAAAATCATCAAGCATGATACAAATATTTATGTTCAAAACATTCATCATGATAAGGCATATAAGCCAAAGAAACCATTAAACATAAAGCATATTCATCAATCTTGGTTTCATTGAGCATAAGGCATTTTCAAATAAAATCGAAAATCATCAAGGTACACATTATTTCTTCTTGAAAAACATACATAGGATTATCATTAGATTTAAATCTAACATTTTATTCCTTTAACATAAAATATGTAATTTTTATTATCATTTTTAAACTTATTAGCATGATAAGCATGATCCTATTTTATTTTTACATTTTTCATTACATTATTAAACATGTAGATTTCAAGAAAAATAATTAAACTAAATTAAAAATAACTCATTAAAAGCATCATGTAATTTTAAAATAAATTAAAGGAGTTTCGTTTGAGTTGTTTACCTCATTGTAGAAAGTCTTTAAGGCGTAGTTTGCCACCTCGCCTTTGTTGATTTTCTCCTCATCTTCGGAGGAGCTCAATTCATCCCAAAGTTCTTTCTTCTTCTTGCGTTCATAGCAAGTAGTTGCGTGTTTTTTGTTCTTTAATTTTTGTTTCATTAACTTTATAAATTTCACGAGTAGTTCAAGTTCACCATCACTTGAGCTTATGCTCGAGTGGTCTTCATGTGTTCTAAGTGTCAAATCCTTTATGTTCTTTAGAAGGTTGTTCTTGAGTTCTTCACGTGCATTGAACGTCATTTCATAGGTCATTAGAGACCCGATGAGTTCTTCGATCAAAAAAATATTTAAATTTTTTATTCTTATATAGCAGTTATTTTCGAATCCTAAGTTTTAGAGAGTGAGCGTAAAACTTTATTCACAAGTTCAAGATTCGAAAAAAATTTACCAAGAGCTTTTAAACCATTGACGATATCCGTAAAATGGGTATACATGTCAACAAAGGTTTCGCTCAGCTTCATTCGAAAAAGTTCAAAATCATGTATTAAAAAATTAATTTTTAAATTTTTAACATTGCTAATGCCTTCATGTGTGATTTCGAGAGTGTATTATATGTCAAAAGACATTTCGCACATAGAAACCCGATTAAACTCAGTTTTATCTAAGGCGCAAAACAAGGCATTCATAGCCTTTACATTTAGAGAAAAAGTCTTCTTCTCCAAATCATTCCAATGGTTCATCGGAAGAGAAGACCTTTGAAAACCAAATTCGACTATATGCCATAAATCAAGATTCAATTAAAGCAAGAAAACTCTCATTTGAGTTTTCTAACAAGTGTAGTATGTCCCATTGAAAAAGGGAGGACGAATGAGAGAGTAACCCTCTTGAAAACTGAAAAGAGTCATTTCTCTTTGGGTGTTAAACCAAATGAGAAAACAAGGCTCTAATACCAACTGTTAGGAACAAGTCGGCACTAAGAGGGGGGTGAATTAGTGCAGTAGTAAAATCATGTCTTCAAAAACCTTTACACGATTAAAATCGGTTTCATAAAGATGTTAAGTTGAAAATGTACGGAAACGTAATGAAGGAGGAATTCAGTTTGCAATAAAGATAAATAGCAAGAAGTAAATGCAAACCAGATTTTAGAGTGGTTCGGTCATTGTGACCTACATCCACTTCGCCGATTCCTCTTCCGTCGAGGTCACCGGCATCCACTATCAATCTTCCTTTAATATATGAAGATCAACCTCCTTCTTACAACCCTCTTCTCCTTTTACTAGGTTTAGGAGACAACCCTTACAAGCACTCACTCCTCTCTTGCAGAACTCTAAACTTAGAGTGGAGGAGGGAATTGTTGAATCTCAAATTTTGATGATGAAACCAATTGATAGTATTTATTGTTTGATCTGTGTTTTGAGTGACACAGGATGCTTTGATCAGGATGAGACAATTAAAGCAGGAAGAATCATGTTGGGCCAAAGAAAAATATGTTAGAAGATTGGACGTTAGGCCGGTGGATCAGTCGACGTATCGACAGAAGGCTTCGGGCTATGGATTCGAGCATCGAGCCAAGAAGAGTGAATATTGTACCAAGGATATAGGAGTTGCGGAGTCAACTAGCCGATTGGGCAATAGGCCGCAAGATAGGATGAAGCGCCAAAGAATCGGATGAAGCGTCTAGGGACCAATGACATGCCGGACAACATGATTAATACTTAGTATTAATTGTCTAGATCAAAGTATGTTTTACATGTGCAAGATTAACTATGATAGCAAGGCGTGAAGCAAAATAAAGTCCCAGAGTCAAGGATGCAATTTCATTGGGAGTTCGAGAGTTCGTCGGAAGTTCGGACGTTCATCGGAAGTTCTGGCGGAACTAGCCGAGAAGTTCCAGAGCTTGCTAGAGAAGTTCATCGGAACTCGCCAAGAAGATCATCCTGAAGTCTAGAAGCTTGTCGGGAGTCCGCCGAAACATTGCCGAGAGATCGTCGGAAGTTCGCCAGAAAATTATCGGAAGCTCGCTGGAAGAAACTAGACTTACGGACTTGTTTAGCTTAGAATATGTCTTAAGAATCATAGTTAGCACATAATTGGATTTAGATTTGGGCCAACCCAATTAGGGGCCAGCTGTGCCCATGTAAGGACTGTGTTGGACCCAATGAGAGGCCCAAACAATGTTCCAAGAAGTCACACCATCGTGGCATAGTCTTCGAGACTATGTCAAGTGGTGGTACCGCCAGTCTGGGCGGTTGTACTGCCCAGTGGCCCAGTGCTAGGCGGTGGTACCGCCTAGCGTAGTGTCAATGTCAGACTGACACTAACGGTGGTACCGCCTAGCGTAGGCGATGGTACCTCCCATGCTTGGGAAACCCGAGATGAGATTTTTTTAGGCTCCAAGTTTGAATCAACTTGAAGCCTATAAATACTCCTCTCATCCTTGGTTAAAAGACACAAGCACAGAGAGTTTAAAAGTGAGGAAACGCTGCTGCAATCTCTTTAGAAATTCCCTCCTTCACTCTAAATTTAGAATTCTGTAAGAGAGGAGTGAGTGCTTGTAAGAGTTATCTCCTAAACCCGATAAAAGGAGAAGTGGGGTGTAAGAAAGAGGTTGATCTTCACCTATAAAGAAAGATCAATAGTGGATGCCAGTGGCCTCGATGGAAGAGGAATCGGCGAAGTGGATGTAGGTCACGACGACCGAACCACTCTAAAATCTGGTTTGTGTTTTATTTGTGCAATTTACTTGCTTTACATCCACTATGCTCTTTCATACGCTTTCAAGCTATCTTTGCAAAACCTATTTTATCATAACGAAGTTTTTGAAATGTGATTTTACTGCAGCACTAATTCACCCCCCCTTTTAGTGTAGGCTCTTGATCCTAACAATTGGTATCAGAGTCTCATTTTTTCATTTGGTATAACACCCAAAGAGAAATAACTCTTTTCAGCTTTCAAGAGGGTCACTCTCTCACTCATCCTTCCTTTTTCAATGGGGCTTACTACACTTATTGGAAAACTCGAATGAGAGTTTTCTTACTTTCTTTGGATTTAAATTTATGGAGTATTGTGGAATCCAGCTTTCAAATGTCTTCTCTTCTAATGAACGATTGGAATGATTTGGAGAAGAAGACGTTCTCATTAAATGCTAGATCTATAAATGCTCTATTTTGCGCCTTAGATAAAACTGAGTTTAATCGAATTTCTTTGTGTGAAATGGCTTTCGATATTTGGCACATTCTTGAAACTACACACGAAGGCGTAAGTAGTGTTAAGGATTCTAAAGTTAATTTTTTGATGCATGATTTTGAACTATTTCATATGAAACCAAGTGAAATCATTGGAGACATATACACCCGTTTTACGGATGTCATCAATGGTTTAATAGCACTTGATAGAAGCTTTTTGGATTTTAAACTTATAAACAAAATTTCATGTTCTCTTAATAAGAATTGGGATTCAAAAGTAACGGCAATTCAGAAATCAAAAATTTTGAATACCTTTCCGATTGAAGAACTAATAGGGTCTTTGTTGAATCTCGGACTTTGATGATGAAACCAATCGATATGTGTTTATATTTTAATCTACGTTTTGAATGATGCAGGATGTTTCGATCAGGATGAGACAATTAAAGCAGGAAAAATCATGTTGTGCTAGAGGAAAACATGTCAGAAGATTGGACGTCGGGTCGGAGGAACGGTCGACGTATCGATAGAAGGCTTTGGGCCGTGGATTCGGGCATCGAGCCGAGCAGATATTGCACCAAGGATATCAGAGTTGCGGAGTCAACTGGCCGATTGGGCAATAGGCCACAAGAGAGGATGATGCGCCAAAGAATCAGATGAAGCGTCGAGGGACCAATGATATGTTGGACAACTTGATTAATGCTTAGTATTAATTATCTAGATCGAAGTGTGTTTTACATGTGCAGGATTAACTACGATAGCAAGGCATAAAGCAAAATGAAGTCCTGGAGTCAAGGACGCGATTACGTTGGGATTTTGATAGTTCGTCGGAAGTCCGGACGTTCATCTGAAGTTCTGGAGGAACCAGCCGAGAAGTCTTAGAGCTTGCTAGAGAAGCTCATCGGAACTCACCAAGAAGATCGTCATGAAGTCCAAGAGCTTGCCAGGAGTCCGCTGGAACATTGTCGAGAGATCATCAGATGTTTGCTGGAAGATCGCCGGAAGCTCGCCGGAAGAATAGACATAGGGACTTATTTAGCTTAGCAAATGTCTTAGGATTTCGTAGTTAGCATGTGATTGAGCTTGGATTTGGGCCAATCCAATTAAGTGCCTGCTAGGCCCATGTAAGAATTGTGTTGGGCCTAATGAGTGGCCTAAATAGTGCCCCAAGAAATCACACCATCATGGCACAGTCTTTGAGACTGTATCAGGCAGTGGTACCGCCCAACACTGCCCCCTAGGCGGTGGTACCGCCCATGCCCGGGGAACCCGGGATGGGAAAGTTTTAAGCTCCAAGTTTGAATCAACTTGAAGTCTATAAATACCTCTCCCATCCCTTGTTAAATCACACAAGCATAGAGAATTTAAAGAGGGAAAAACATTGTAATAATCTCTTGTGAGAATCCTCCTCTTTGAGTCAAAGTGATAGAATAGTTTAAGAGGAGTGAGTGCTTGTAAGGGTTATCTCCTAAACCCGTGAAAAGGAGAAGAGGGGTGTAAGAAGGAGTTTGATCTTCGTCTATCAATGGAAGATCGATAGTGGATGCTGGTAGCCTCGACGGAAGAGGAATCGACGAAGTGGATGTAGGTCACGACGACCGAACCACTCTAAAATCCTGTTTGCATTTATATTTTTGCAATTTGTCTTTACTACAAACCTCTTTAATTGCTTATTGCTTTCAATACATTTACAAACTGGTTTCAAGTTAAGATCTTTACGAAAAGGTTTGCATCAGAAACAATTTTTATCGAACAAAGTTTTAATCAAGACGTAATCTTTCCGCTGCATTAATTCAACCCCCCCTCTTAGTGCCGACCCTGATAATAACAATTGGTATCAGAGCCTCGTGATTTCTCATTTGGATTAATACCCAAGAGAAATGCCTCATTTTGGCTTTCAAGAGGGTCACTCTCTCATTCGTCCTCCCTTTTTCATTGGAACATACTACACTTATTGGAAAACTCGAATGAGAGTTTTTTTGCTTTTATTAAATTTTGCTTTATGGCACATAGTCGAAAACGGATTTGAAATGTCTTCTCTTTTAATGAACAATTGGAATGATTTGGAGAAAAAGATGTTTTCTCTAAATGCAAAGGCTATGAATGTCTTATTTTGCGCCTTAGACAAAAACGAGTTTAATCAGGTTTCTATGTGCGAAACGGCTTTTGACATTTGGCATATTCTTGAAACCACTCACGAAGGCACAAGTAGATTAAAAGATTTGAAAATCAACTTTTTAATACATAATTTTGAACTTTTTCGAATGAAACCAAGTAAAACCATTGGAGACATGTACACCCATTTTACGGATGTCGTCAATGGTTTAAAAACACTTGGTAGAAGTTTTTCAGATTTTGAACTCATTAATAAGATTTTACGATCGCTTTCAAAATTTTGGGATTCAAAAATAATGGTAATACATGAATCAAAGAACTTGAACCATTTTTCGATTGAAGAACTAATTGGTTCATTGATCACATATGAAATGACATGCAATGCACACAAAGAACTTAAGAACCATCTTCCAAAGAACAAGAAGGATTTTGAACTGAGAAAATTTGAAGAGCACTCTAGCATAAGCTCAAGTAATGGTGAACATAAACTTGAACTCACAAAGAAATTTAAAAAATTAATAAAATAAAAAATACAGAATAAAAAGAACATAACTACTTGCTTTGAACGTAAGAAGAAGAATACAAAGTGGGATGAATCGAGCTCCTCCGAAGACGAGGAGAAATTCAACAAAGGCGAGGTGGCAAACTACGCCTTAATAGCTTTCGACGTTGAGGTAATCAAAATGCCTTTAGTTTATTTTGAAATTACATAATGCTTCTCATGACTTATTTTTAATTTAGTTTTAATTTAGTTTAAGAAAATTAAATTTTTTTAATTGCATGATTAATAAAAATATAAAAATAAAATTGGATCATGTTTACCTTTCTAATTATTTTAAAAATAATCATGAAAAATACATATTTTATGATAAACAGACAAAATGATTTTGATTGAAAAAATAAAATCATGCTTGATAATTTAATCCATAATGATCTTGCTTAATAAGTTTATCTTTCAAAATGATGGATGATGATTTTTGTGATTTATTGGTCTTGATGGTTTTATGACGAAATTCATTTTTCGATCCTAAACGTTGATGCACAGTTTTATTTGGCATAAATGAAATAAATCACATGAATTGAAACAACTTAAAAGAGAAAAGGTTTCTCCTAGAAAAATTTATTTTTCCTACTTTCTTGACTTTTCCAAAAAGGAGTTTGATGAATCTATTTGATCATCCTTTTATGAATCTCTTGAAAATGATTTTGATTTTACGATTTGAATTTGAATGAGTTTGTATTCAAATCATGATCTTGATTTCTTGGATTTACTACTTGAGATTTTTTTTTTAATCAAGATCTCTTCCTTGTACACCTACAAATTTTGCTATTTATAAAAAGAAGAGATTTGATAAAATGAATAATGTCTTTTGTAATTCAAGAGGTCTTATCTTTCGTGACATAATGTCTTTGTATTTATGGCTTATATGCCTTGAAATGATTGAAATATTTTACACTATTTTGTTCTTCCCTTATTCTTACTTGTTTATAATGATAAAAGAGAGAAAAGTTATGATCATGCATGGTAGGAAGCAATTTGAAAAATTAATAATGAATGGAATGATGATTTGAAAAATTAATAATGATTTGAAACATTAATAATGAATGGAATTTGAAAAATTAATAATAATGAATGGAATTTGAAACATTAATAATGAATGGAATTTGAAACATTAATAATAATGAATGGAATTTAAAAAATTAATAATGATTTGAAACATTTATGATTTGGAATGATGCATGCAATACTTATGCTTTTTATTGTGATGATATATGTGATGCATATGATATATATCATGAATGCTTTAAATGATGAATGTGATAAATAAAATTATACATGAAATACTCATGATACTGTTTTGATGCTCTAAAATGATATAAAATTTGCTAGCTTATGAGTATCATGATTGATTTATTATCAAAATGTTGATAAATGATTAATTTTTTTAATATCTTAGTATCATGTATGATATGCTCATAATGATGATTGATTTATTTTTCGGTATCATGCATGAAAAATGAAATGTAAGGTTTTGAAATTGTGCATGTTTTAAATTGAAAATATAATAATGCATAAATAAGATTGATACTTACCTTTGTCATGATTTAGAAATTGGTGTAAAGGGATAAAGAGATACAAAATTATATTTTTCCCTTCTTTTTAACAATGATAAAGGGGGAGATAAAAGATACTAGCTCGCACAATTCAAGAAGAAAGCAAAAATTACACTTCTCAACAGAGAAGAAAGAACTTGCTTCTTGAACATCTCAAATTGTTAGCTTCCATGTTGTAAAATAATGTAACATTTTGTTAGCTTGTGTTTTTGCAAAGGAAGCAAAAATAATCGCACTTCTCAAAAGAGAAGAAATTGCTAGCTTGAAATCTCAAGAAGATGCAAAAATATGCTATCTTGCACATCGTAAAGAAAAGCAAATATGCCAATTTGCACATCTTTAAATTTGCTTGCTTGTATGTTGTAAAACTTGCATGTCTAAAACATGATAGCTTGAATGTTCTAAGCATAATGTAACGCTTGCTAAATTTTTTAGCTTCAAATTGCATGATGATAAAACTTGATATTATGTTTTTCATGCAATGATTTGAACTTGTATTTCTAAACACATGAGAGTTGAAACTTCTCCTTTTTGTTGATGACAAAGGGGGAGAAGTATGTTGATGTCATGTATGATTTTATCATAACATGTTTGCTTAGATTTTTGAATCTAAGAGTTATATGCCATATTGATAGGGGGAGTTTGTTTAAACTCTATGAGTTAAGGTTAATTCCGTTGTCGATTGGTTGTCATCATCAAAAAGGGAAAGATTGTTGAATCTCGGATTTTGATGATGAAATCTAGGAATCCGGGAATGGACACTTTTGAGCTTCAAATTCAAACTGATTGGGGCCTATATAAACCCCACCCTTTCTGTATGAAAGGGAAACCGAAAGCTTGCTTTTATTCTGAGTATTTGAGAGCTTAAAAGTGTTGTAAAAGCTAGAGTTCTTCTCCCTCTTTCTTTCTAAGTGTTGATCATCCAAGAGAGGAGTGAAAACTTGTAAGGGTTGTCTCCTAAGCCTGTCAAAAAGAGAAAAGCTGTAAAAGGGTGGTTGGCCTTCGCCTATTGAAGAAAGGCCTCTAGTGGACGTCGGTGACCTCATCGGAGGAGGAAACCAAAAGTGGATGTAGGTCAAGATTGACCGAACCACTCTAAATCTCGGTTTACATTTATTTTCTGCTCTTTATCTTAACTGCAAACTGCCTTCATTGCTTTACATCAACTACATTTCTACTTGCTCTCAACTTAAAAGATCTTTCTGAAATGGTTTTCATCGAAATCAGATTTCATCGTACGAAATCATTTTAACCAACGAAAGTTTTCTGCTGCACTAATTCCCCCCCCCTCCCCCCCTCTTAGTGCTCTTGATCCTAACAATTGGTATCAGAGTGGGTTCACTCTCAGTTGGATTAAAACCCAAGAGAGAGGGCATGTGCCGGAAACCAAGATGGTCACTCTATTACACGTTTGCCTATGTTTAATGGGACGGACTACACCTATTGGAAGACCCGAATGAGGATCTATATTATTTCCATGGATTTTAAACTTTGGAATATTGTTGAAAATGGATTTTCAAAGTCTTCTCTTCTAGTGATCAATTGTAATGAATTGGAGAAGAAGATTTTCACTCTAAATGCAAAGGCTATGAATGCCTTATTTTGTGCACTTGATAAAAATGAGTTCAATTGTGTTTCAATTTGTGAAACTGCATTTGATATTTGGCATACACTCGAAGTGACTCACGAAGGCACGAGTAGAGTGAAAGAGTCAAGAATCAATCTTTTAATACATTCTTATGAACTTTTTCGAATGAAATCGAGCGAGACCATAGGTGACATGTATAACCATTTCACGGATATTATCAATAGTCAAAAAGGACTCGGTAAAAGTTTTTCGAATTTTAAGCTTGTTAATAAAATTCTAAGATCCCTTCCAAAGAGTTGGAACCCTAAAGTCACTACTGTTAAGATCGGTGAATTATTGCAGCGGATTAAAACTCGTAAGTTTGAAAACGATTTCGTAAATGCATAGAGATTTTGATTTGACAATGAATGACTTGGTGAAAGTAGCTCGAGTAAAGTGAGAAGATAAAAACCAAAAGCTTGCTGCTATGTAAATAACATTTTAAGAAAGGTAAACACTCACACATTCAAGGAACACACCAATTTAAAGTGGTTCGGTCAAAATGACCTACATCCATTTGAGAAGCCTTCTTCGATGAGGCTCCCAACTTCCGCTAGCAAATCACTTTGAAGGGGAAGGACAAATACCCCTCTTACAACCTTTTACAAGTGGTTCACACTCTTACAGATTTTCAAAGAGAAAGAGAGAGGTGAACACTCAAGCAATTAAAAACAAGACTTGCTAAAGACTTTGCTAAGGTTTTTTCTCAATCTCTAACTTCTCAAAAGGTTGTATTCTCTGTTGAGAATTGAGAGGTATTTATAGGCCCTAAGAGGATTCAAATTTGGGCTCCAAATTTTGAATTATCTTGGGTTCCCGATGCTGGCGGTGCCACCGCCTGTCAATGTCAAACACTGACAGTGTACTGGTGGTGCCACCGCCTAGTCCGGCAGTGCCACTGCCCAGTCCGGCAATACCATCGCTCGATCCTCGGGTTCTGGGTAGTGCCACCGCCCAGTCCGACGGTTTCACCGCCCAGTCCTATGGGTCACTAGATGGGCTTCAAATCTAGCCCAAACTAGGTAATATCGGGCCCAGTTAGCCACTAACTAGGATATATGATTATCCCTTAATTCTAACCCCAATTGCATATAAACTACGCAACTGAAAACATAGTCCTAAGCAAGTTTTCAATCGGCAAACGTCGAGTCTCCTTCCGACGAGCTTTCCGGCGATCTTCTGGCGGACTTCTGATACACCCTCGGATTTCTTTCGGCAGACTCCCAAAAGGCTCCTGATCTTATGGTGAGTTCAGCGAGTAGCTGAGCCTTCTCAGTGATCTCCGCGAACCTCCGACGATATCTTCGGCGGACTTCCGAAAACTCCGACAAGTCCCCGATTTCTTCTCGGTTGGTTCTGGCATCATCTCTGACGAATCTTCGGAATCTCGAACACTCATCGAACTTGACTATGGTAGACTTGCTTTATATCTTCAAGCTATCATAGTTAATCCTGCACATGTAAAATAAAAGTTTGATCTAGACAATTACTCCTAAGCAATTAATCAAGTTGTTTGGAATGTCATTGGTCCCTCGACGCTTCGTCCGATTCTTTGGTGCATCGTCCTCTCTTGAGGCCTATTGCCCAATCAGCCACTTGACTCTACAACTCCGATATCCTTGGTGCAATACCCGCTCTTCTTGGCCCGATGCCCGAATCCACGGCTCAAAGCCTTCTATCGATACGTCGACTGATCCACCGGCCCGATGTCCAATCTTCTAACATGTTCCTCCGACATAACATGATTTTCCTACTTTAATTGTCTCATCCTGATCGAAGCATCCTGCATCACTCAAAATGCAGATTAAATCACAAGCACATATCAAGTGGTTTCATCATCGAGATTCAACAATCTCCCACTTTTTTATGATGACAACCACTTGATGACGGAGTTAACCTTAACTCCCGGAGTTTAAACAAACTCCCCCTATCAATATGCCATATTGATAGAACCTTGAATTCCAGCCAAATTTAAGTCATTGCAAATATTCATCATGAATATTTACAACACGTCATCATGCATAACATGATCATACTTCTCCCCCTTTGTCATCAACAAAAAGGAGAAGTGTTACTTTCTATAAATTCAACTTATTGCATGAAAAACATAATAGTAAGTTTTATCATCATGCAATTTGTAAGCTTGAAAATTTAGCAAATGCTACATCATGCAGGTTAGCAAAAATTTAGCAAGTGCTATATCACATTAGAATATGCAAGCTATCAAGTTTTAGATATGCAAGATAGTAAAATAACATGTCCTACTTCACAACATTTTACAACATTTTAGAACATGCAAGCTAGCAGTTTTAAGATATTCAAAAAGCAACTCTTGCTTCTTGAAATATGCAAGTTGTAAGCTATCAAATTTTGCTTCCTTTGCAATGTTTGAGCTCGCAATTTTGCTTCCATTGTAAAGTGCAAGTTTAGCATCTTGAGATTGCAACTGTTTGTTTCTCTTTAGACTATAATCTAGCAATTTTTACGATATGCAAGTTTTACTACATACAAGCTAGCAAAAATTTTGAAAGCAAGTGCAAGATAGCTTTCTTGTGTAAACTCATGATTCTTGCTTCATATTGCAATGTGCAAGTTGCAAGTTTTGTTTCTTGAAATAGGCAAGATAGCACATTTGCTTAAGATTACAAGATAGCATTTCTTGCTTTTGAGATGAGCAAGCTAATAAGTTTTGCCCCTTTTTGCGATGTGTACGTTTGTAACTTTTGCTTCTCTTGTTTTGTGCAAGCTAGCTATCTCCCCTTTTGTCATTGTCAAAAAGAAAGGAAGACTCTTTACATCAATTATGACAAAGGTAAGAATCAATCTTATTTGTGCATCATTATATTTTCGAATTAAAACATGCTCATTTTCAAAAACCTTATATTTCATTCATGCACGATATTGAATAAATCAATCAACATTATGAGCATATCATACATGATACTAAAATTTTTAATTATTTATCAACATTTTGATCACAATACCAAATATTCATCATTTAGAACATTCATGATACAAAATATTAAATCAATATTTATAATACATCATTTTAGTAACAACTCATAGCATTTTAAATCATGATTCACATCATATGTAATACATCACATCATAATTAAAAAGCACAAGTATTGCATGCATCATTGCAAATCATAAATGTTTCATATCATGATGGTATCAATTTTGTCAAATTATATCCTACCATGCATGATCAAAACTTCTCACCATTTTATCATTGAAAACAAGAAAGAAGTAGGGAAGAGCATAAAAGTGTAAAATATTTCAATCATTTCAAGGCATTTGCATCATAGATACAAAGAAATCATATAATAAAAGATAAGACCATTTGAATACCAAAAGACATGATTCATTTTATCAAATCTCTTCTTTTCATAAATAACAAAAATTGTAAGTATACAAAGAAGAGATTGTGTTTAAAAAAGAATATCAAGTAGTAAATCCAAGAAATCAAGATCATAATTTGAATACAAACTCATTCAAATTCAAATGGTCAAATTCATCAAAATCTCAACATTACTTTCAAGATATTAAAAATGGTATACATAGATTTATCATAATAATCATCAAGATCAATAAGATAGAGAAAAATAATTTTTCAAGGAAAAAATATTTTCCTCTTTTTAGTTGTTTCAATTCATATGATTTTATTTCATTTATGCCAAATAAAAATATGTATCATGTTTAAAACTGAAAGTGTAAGATTTATTACAACAAAGATCAATAGGGCACTTCCATTATAGTAAAAATCAATAATCCATAAATCGCAAGATTCATCATGCATAATTTCAAAATTTATTAAGCATGATCATTATGCATGACACTAAAACATGGTTTCAAAATGTTTAATATTTTCATTACACAATTTCATCATTATGCATCATCATATTTTCAAATTCGAACATGCACAATTTCAAAACTATAACTTTAATTTTTCATGCATGATACAAATAACTCAATCATCAATATGGGCATATCATACATGATATTCAAGCATTCATGATATATCATTTTGGCAACCTGATCATAGCTATTCAAATGATGGTATCTAAATGTCAAAATTCATTACATCCTATCATGCATGATCATTAACTTCTTATTTGTATTTTATGCATTATTTCGTTTCATCACATAAGGAATATCAAGAAGAGTTATTGGGTGATGAGATAAATATTTCATGAGTACAAGGAATTGCATAAAAATCATATCATGAAAAGATAATACCAAAAGACACATTTTCTTTTGAAAAATCTCCTCTTAAGTGATCAAGGGAAAATCTTAGGAGATCATGATATAGATAAAATTCATTTAATCTTGTAGGAAAACAAGATATTAATTCAAGCATATAAAATAATTGTGGTTCCGAAAAATCACAATTCATTTAGGAAAATTTTCTCTTTAGTGCACGATACGAAGAAATATAGCAATGATACCAATCATAATTCATTTGGATAGTAGATGCTAAAAAGGAACATTGAGAATAAAAGATCTTGATTTTTATAGAGTAAATCTCAAGTTATAAATCTTGAAAAATCAAGATAAATCTCATTCAAATTCAAATCATCATATCAAAATCATTTTCAAGAGATTCATAAAAAGATGATAAAATAGATTCATCAAACCAAGAATTTTCAAGAAAAATACTTTTATCTATTTAGTTGTTTCATATAAGCATGCCTTTGTCCTTTTAATGCCAAATATATATATATATATATATATATATATATATATATATATATATATATATATATATATATATATATATATATATATATATATATATATATCATCAATCATTTAGGATCGAAAAATAAATTTCTTCATAAAAACCATCAAGATCATCATGTATAACTTTTAAAATCTCATGCATAAAATGGTATCAAAACATTTAATATTTTCATTCCATCATTTTGCATTGGTTTTATTGAACATAATTTTGAATGATTCTTATAGATAACTAAAACTTCTTTAGTTTTAATTTATGTGATTGACTTTATATTAGCATGCTCAAATTTTTTTCTTAAGTCAAAACCATACATCATGTTTGACTACCAAAGACAAGGTTCGTAAAAAAAAATTATCAAGCCTTCCATTCAAAAGCCATGCATCATTATTAAGTATGATATTAAACTTCTGGATATTTTCATTAAGACATCAAGCATGGTTTTAATCAAAATCGTAAATCATCAAAATACACATTCTTACTTCTCAAGCACATACATAAGATTTATATTTAAAATTTTATTACATTTTCATTTTTAAACATTAAATTATTAAACATACAATTTTTAAGAAAATTAATCCTAAACTAAATTAAAAATAACTCATGAAAAGTATTATGTAATTTCAAAATAAATTAGGGGGATTTCGATTACCTCATCGTTAAATCGGTTAAGGCATAGTTTGCCACCTTGCCTTTCTTGATTTTCTCCTCATCTTCGGAGTAGCTCGATTCATCCCAATTTGTGTTCTTCTTCTTGCATTCAAAGCAAATAGTTCCATTCTTTTTGCTTTTTAATTTTTGTTTCATTTGTAGTTTAAGTTCACCATCACTTGAGCTTATGCTCGAGTGGTCTTCATGTGTTCTATGTCCCAAATCCTTCCTGTCCTTTGGAAAGTTGTTCTCGAGTTCCCTTTTTGTCACATTGTTCATTTCGTAGGTCATTAAAAACCCAATTAGTTCTTCGAGTGGAAATATTTTAAGATCCTTAGCCTCTTGAATGGCCGTAACTTTTGGATCCCAACTCTTTGGAAGGGATCTTAAAATTTTAGTTACTAGTTCAAAGTTAGAAAAATCATTACCAAGAGCTTTAAGTCCATTGATGACATTCTTGAAACGGTTGTACATGTCTCCGATGGACTCACTTGGTTTCATCCGGAAAAGTTCGTAAGAATGCACAAGAATGTTGATTTTGGACTCTTTCACTTGGCTAGTACCTTCATGAGTGACCTTAAGAGTTCTCCAAATATCAAAAGTTGAATCACAAATCGAAACGCGATTAAATTCATTTTTGTCAAGTGCACAATATAAGGCATTCATAGCCTTTGCATTTAGAGAAACATCTTCTCCAAATCATTCCAATGGTTCATTGGAAGAGAAGACATTTCAAATCCATTTTCGACAATGTCCCATAAATTTAAATCCAAAGAAAATAAGAAAACTCTCATTCGAGTTTTCCAATTAGTGTAGTCTGTCCCATTGAAAAAGGGAGGACGAATGAGAGAGTGCCCCTCTTGAAGGTCGTAAAGAGCCATTTCTCTTGGGTGTTAAACCAACTGAGAAATAACGAGGCTCTGATACCAATTGTTAGGATCAGAGCAGCACTAAGAGGGGGGGGGGGCTGAATTAGTGCAGCGGATTAAAACTCATAAGTTTGAAAACGATTTCGTAAATGTATAGAGATTTCGATTCGACAATGAATGACTTGGTGAAAGTAGCTCGAGTAAAGTGAGAAGATAAAAACCGAAAGCTTGCTGCTATGTAAATAATGGTTTAAGAAAGCTAAACACTCACACATTCAAGGAACACACCAATTTAAAGTGGTTTAGTCAAAATGACCTACATCCACTTCCGAAGCCTTCTTCGATGAGGCTCCCAACTACCACTAGCAAATCACTTTGAAGGGGAAGGACAAATACCCCTCTTATAACCTTTTATAAGTGGTTCACACTCTTACAGATTTTCAAAGAGAAAGAGGGAGGTGAACACTCAAGCAATTGAAAACAAGACTTGCTAAAGACTTTTCTAAGGCTTTTTCTCAATCTCTAACTTCTCAAAAGGTTATCTTCTCTGTTGAGAATTGAGGGGTATTTATAGTCCTCAAGAGGATTCAAATTTGGGCTCAAAATTTTAAATTCTCTTGGGTTCCCGATGTTGGCGGTGCCACCGCCTGTCAATGTCTAACACCGACAGTGTACTGGCGGTGCCACCGCCCAGTCCGATGTTGCCACCACCGGCCCTCTCAGGTGCTGAGCGGTGCCACCGCCCAGTCCGGTGGTACCACCGCCTGATCCTCGGGTTCTGGGCGATGCCACCGCCTAGTTCGACGGTTCCACCGCCCGGTCCTACGGGCCACTAGATGGACTTCAAATCTGGCCCAAACTAGGTAATATCGGGCCTAATTGGCCCCTAACCAGGATATAGGATTATCCCTTAATCCTAACTCTAATTATATGCAAACTACGCAACTGAAAATATAGTCCTCAGCACATTTTCAACCGACAAACTATCACGGACTTAGGTGGTTTTGCCTAAGACGTGCGGCACCCTTGCGTGTCCGTCTGCAAAGGTCAGCCTCCTCGAAGCCTCCCATGGTCCCTTAGGACCTATGAAAGAGAAACCGGGTTAGAGAGGGCGCATCACTCGGGATCCACAAGCAAACATTCCAAGAAACACTTCATAGACAATGCAAATTACAAACAGACTTTACAAGCTCTAAACAGTTGCACAACAAAGGGTCAAAATGGTCCATTACAGACTGAACTAAAATAGGACTATTAAGCCTTCGGCTGTCCCTCTACATACTAGGCAAAGTATGAACATACCAAAAGACACGAACATACATAAGCATTACATCAAACATCCTGTTTAGAAGTTTGTTAGTGACATTCTCTCCCACTTATTCCTTCGACATCCTCGTCAAAGCCTTTGTCGACATTGCAACTCCTCACCTTTGTTGAGTCTTAAATCTTCTACTCTAGCTGCATTACGCCTCTTGGCTCTCAGCTGCTCTCCGCTGCTGTTTTTGAGTAGTCAAACCTTTGATCCGCTATGCTGCTTCAACTCACTAATGACTCTGACTCTGGTGTGGGGTTGGCTGAGTTATGTTGATCCTTGTTGATTCCTGCGGATCCTCCAGATGAAGGAAAAAGCCATCCTTACTATGTGCTAGTCTCTCAAATGCCTCATACTGCTTGAACTAGGTGGATGCTTGTTGGAGCTTTAACGAGCATTGTCTCGTAAACTTTCAAAGTTTTTGGTCCTTCCTCCACAAAATATTCTCATCACTCTTTTTTCACTTAGTTGTCACTTCCAAGTAGATTTGCATCACTTTCGCTTTCGATTAGCATTTTGTTGGGAAATGAGGTGGATACTCTACTCTCAGTAGCACTGATCATCAATGGTAAGGATTTGACAACTATTGTCTTCTAATATCTTCGAATGGTCATTGAACCTGTGCAGAGCTCCTCTGTTGGATAGATAAGAGAATTATGGTACTTAGTTTCGCCCATTCTCTTAAGGGTTGAGAAGGCAAAAGTTACTTGACTTCACCCGCCTCCTTGAGGTTGTATTCCATGCATCGAGCTGGTTACTGGCCTTCGCCTGCTCTTTGCTCACACTTTTGAAGCACTTGAAGTGTTTGCACTCCTTGCGTTGAGTTAGTTACTGTGATTCACCTTCTCAATGCCATCGAACTTCTGGAATGCAGGAAGCTTTCACCCCAACTTGGAGTAATTCTCTCATAGGTTTGGTCGCCTCTGGGATTGTACCGTCTTCTCCATCAACCCTGCCGCCTACTCCCCTGAGTAGCGAAGATACAACACCGCGTACTGCCTGCTTCGTTCCTTGGTTATGCACTCTTAGATGACCCGAAGTCCTTCACTTTCGGCTATCTTGATGAGAAGCTCATTGATACCGGACTTACGAAGTTCTTCGGCCTCTGCCCTTCAGCCTTGTCTCGGTACTTGGAGATTGCCTCTGCATTCTCCACCTCCTCGGCCCCTTTCACGACCAAGCGCACTCCCTCCATGAGAGCAAGGGATCAATAACTTTCACGGAAGTCCCGCCTCTACGGTACCATGGCGCTACCATGCCCATGACCCTACTATCCGTCACCTCGCATCTATATCCCTTTTCTTCATGATCAGTAGATATGTCTCTGTGGCACTCCTCCAAGTCCACTTCCATTATAACTGATGCTTGATTTTGGGTAGCTAAGTCCCTCTGGACTCGTCGTCACTTCCTCGCCCCTTTCGACCCCTTGCTTCAACACCTTTGTGTTCTCCAAGCAGCTCCCTTTGGTCGATGAAAAGACAGACTGCAACTCCCATGCAAGGCCTTTGCCATCACATTGTAGGATTTGCACTGATTCTATTCTCCTTAGCTTCTTTGGTAGCAACATTCGCTTACTCGACCTTGTCCTCTAACATGTCGGGCTCCCTTAAGTGAATATAGGCTCTGGAGCAGTCCAACTCTCCAGTTGCTTCGATCATACCTCTGCATGATCAAGTCCCTCCCATGGGACTCACTGGTACTTACATTCGAACTTTTCTTTTGGTGGAACATAGCCCCCATATGCTGATGACCAAGGCTTTCATCCGATGCAAAATTCGATACACGCACGGAAGACCTGCCTCTGTGGTACCATGGCCTTCACTCAAATCTATAGCCTTTCTTATCGTCGTGTTGTTCACCAAAGTGGAGCTTCCAATAGCTCCCGATCATACCTCCGTATGATCTAGTCCATCACAGGACTCATTCATGTGTATCGCATTGTCACAAATTGTTCCACCACGATCCGCTGTACCATGTCGCCTCCTGGTGACATCTCTATTGCATTCTGATCCTTGTGGGATGAATTCGAATTATGATCCCTCCATATGTGGCCTCTGCCAATACATCGCAGGGTCTCTTCTACCTTCGATTTTGTTCGCTCCTTTGGCAATCGACCTTCATCCACCCACTCTTGGGTCACACCTAGATGAAGCACCGCTCTAGGATAGTCCTTTTCCTAGTAGCTCCCAAAGTCCCCCGACTTCGCTGTAATTAGTGTACCATTGTCTGGATCCTGGGCCTTTGCCCCTACCAGCACAATTTTCGCTGCGCACCGCTTCCTTCATGGCAACTTGAATGGCAATACTGTGGTATATTCTTCAAGAGTACCCACCTCCGCGTCCTCTTGCCCCGTGCCATGGCCTTCTAACCCAACTTCGCCTCCGCAAGTTGAGTCACCTTAGTTCCTCCATCAAATGCTTTTCCGAGATAAGGTGCATGTGCCCAGAAGCTCCCTTCGTCTTTGGCACCATGCAAGATGAGTCTGCTCCATCAGAGTGAAGGACCCATAAAACAACATGATCTTGCTCTTACCTCTGCAAGAGTTCATGTCCATAACCTCTGTCCAAGGAAAGCATTGTGCCTTCGCTCCATGTTCCATCTTTTATGCTGGCTCCCTTCATGCGGCTTGGGTATTTCACCAAGTTACACACAAGTTGCTCCGCTCCTCGTTTTTGCATTGCGTTGATGGTGGCCCTCGTGCCCATCATTCTACGAGTCAGCCCTCCCTTGAGTCCAATCTCCATACCGACTCCAAGTGTGCCTTCATTTGTGTTTCTTTGGGTCACTCCCCCACTTGATCTCACAATGCATCCGCTAATGCATTCTCCCAAGCAAGATCATATAATGACTCCTCGCCGCTTGCTCAGTCCATTGAATTTCGTGGAGTTGTTGTTTGTTGACGTACTCCTCCTCAACATGTGAGGTCCATCCCACATGATTCTCCCTCTAGAGAGCCGGGACTTATCCCTCTTGGATAACTATCCCATTGGAGTAATATCTCTCTGTTAGGATCGGAGCGGCACTAAGAGGGGGCGGTGAATTAGTGCTGCGGATTAAAACTTCGGTTTTGGAAAAATCTTTCGTACGATAAAAAACCGAACTCGGAAGTGCTTATCTTGAAAGCGTGTTCGTAAAGGTGTGCAGCAAAAGTAATGAGGAAGTAAAGCACATATGAAGGTTTGCAGTAAGGTAAATAGCAATAAGTAAATGCAAACCAGAGAACACACCAATTTAAAGTGGTTCGGTCAAAATGACCTACATCCACTTGCGAAGCCTTCTTCGAATAGGCTCCCAACTTCTGCTAGCAAATCACTTTAAAGAGGAACGACAAATACCCCTCTTACAACCTTTTACAAGTGGTTCACACTCTTACAAATTTTCAAAGAGAAAGAGGGAGGTGAACACTCAAGCTATTGAAAACAAAAACTTGCTAAAGGCTTTGCTAAGACTTTTATCTCAATCTCTTGCTTCTCAAAGGTTATTTTCTCTATTGAGAATTGAGGAATATTTATAGGCCCCAAGAGGATTCAAATTTGGGCACCAAATTTTGAATTCTCTTGGGTTCTTGAGGCTGGCGGTGCCACCGCCTATCGGTGGCGGTGCCACCGCCCGACCTCTCGGGTTCTGGGCGGTGCCATCGCTCAATCCAGTGGTGCCACCACTCAGTTCTCGGGTTCTAGGCAGTGCCACCACCTAATCTGGCGGTACCACCGCCTACACTATTTCAGCTCACTAGTTGGGCTCCAAACTTGGCCCAAACTAGTCCGAACTCGAGCCCAATTGGCCCCTACTTGGGTTATAGGATTAACACCTAATCCTAACCCTAATTAACATGCTAAATATTAATTTAAAGACATTTCCTAAGCTATTACAAATTCCACAAGTCAACACTTCTTCCGGCGAGCTTCCGGCGAACTTCCGGCAGTCTTCCGATAAACTCTCGGAAACCATTCTACGGACTCCCGGCAAGCTCCTAGACTTCACAATTGGATCTTGGCGAGTTCCAACGAACTTCTTCGGCAAGCTCCGATCTTTCTCGGTGAGCTCCGCGAACTTCCAACGAACCTTCCGGCGAGCTTTCGAAAAACCCTTCGGCAAGCTCCCTACTCATTCTCGGCTAGTTCCGGCAGCATTCTCGACGAACCTTCGGACTTCCGTCGAACTCTCAAACTTGCAACAAATCCTTCGCGCTTGACTCCGACACTTTGTTTCGCTTTATGTCTTCATTGTTATCGTAGTTAATCCTGCACACACAAGCCAAAACTCTACTCCGATCAAGACAATTATTACAACGCAAATTGACATTCTGTTGCCCGGCACATCATTGGTTGGCGCTTCGTCTGATTCTTCAGCGCATCATCCTCTCTTGCGGCTTGTTGCCCAATTGGCGGTTGACCTCCGCAACCCCGATATCCTTGGCGCAATTTCGCTCTTGGCCCGATGCCTGACGTCCGAAGCCTTCTGCCATCCAATATCCTAATTTGATCTCCTCCGGCGCAACGTCAATTCCTCCTGCGTTAACTATCTAATCCTGATCGAGTAGACCTGCATCACTCAAAATGCAGTTAAACATCTAAACACAATCAATTAGTTTCATCATCAAAATCTGAGATTCAACAATCTTCCCTTTTTTTATGATGATAACTAATTGATGACTAACGGAGTTAACCTTAACTCTCCGGAGTTTAACCAAACTCCCCCTATCAATATGCCATTGATAGAACACTTGGATTATCCCGAATCCAAGTAACACCGATCATATGTTATGAAAAACATTTAAACCATCATGCAAATATATATAAAATATTCAATTCAATGCATGAAGTCATCAATATACTTCTCCCCCTATGTCATCAACAAAAAGGAGAAGTAGCTCTAGCTATTTTAAAAGATATGCAAGTTTTTGCAAGATGAAGCTAGATTTTCATCACAACATATAAGCACAAAAGCATAGCAAGATTCTTAAGTTCAATCATGGCAATTCAACACTTGCTTCTTGTACAAGATTGCACTTTGCTTTTCTTTGAATGTTCTAACTAGCAAAAGCTTTCTCCCCTTTGTTTTTATCGAAAAGAAGGGAAGAATACAAGCTAGCCAGCATTTGCCTTGAGCTAGCAATCTTTCTCCCCCTATGTCATTGCCGAAAAGAATGAGAGAAACTAATGATTTAGACTTTTACATAAATTATAAATTTACATTAATCAATATTTCAATCATCACATGATACATACAAGACAAAAATGCAAAGAAATCATTTCATGAAGGATATCAATGTGAAAATTCACCAAGGATCACATGATACAATCGCAAATCATGATATCATTATGCGATACATCATGAGATGATAATTTATCATATCAATGAAAGATATCAATTGTTGAACATGATATGATAATAGTCTCAAAATTTTTAATTTGCGATACATGTGATACATTGCGATACACTAAAAAATTTAATACGATGCTTTTAAGGATATCAACCTATTTTTGATACAAAGCATGGCAAGAGCAATTTTGTTGCAAGTTTTCTAAGTTTTGCACTTTTTGCTTCTTTCGATAGGCAAGATCTTTCTTCTCTTTTTGAGAAGTGCAAGCTTGCAAGTTTTACTTCCTTAGCATGCTAGGAAGTTTACTTTCATTTTCAATGCACAAGCTAGCAAAACCTTCTCCCCCTTTATCAAAGTCAAAAAGAAAGGGAGGACTCAATGGCTAAAAATTTCAACCATTCAACAAGCTAAATATGCAAAGAATTCATGAAATATATCAATAAGGATCAATTCATGAATACCAAAGATATGATTCATGGTTCATTAAAATTCTTCTTAACAAGTTCACGATCAAGATTCATATAATTCATAATAAAACAAATTGATGTACAATCATCACATAAGGCATACAAGGCAAAGAAATCTTGTTATTTCTATATTATGAAATATATGATATCAAGGCTCATGATTAATTTGAAAAGATATAGTACAAAGAGCAACTTGAAACATTCTTATCAAGATCACATTTTAAAATATTCCAAGTATCAAGTGTTTAGAGGTAAAAAGTTCAATACATTGTATGAAAAAAATATATAATATCAAGTTTTATCATCATGCAATGTAGCAATTAAATATGTGCAAGTTTAGCATTTTTGCTTTTCTTGAGATAGCAACTGTTTGCTTCTCTACAAGCTAGCAATTTTTACGATATGCAAGTTTTACTACATACAAGCTAGCAAATTTAAAGATTTGCAAGTTAGCATATTTGCTTTTCTTTGCGATGTGCATGATAGCATTTCTTTGTAATGTTCAAGATAGCAAATTGTACATTATGCTAGCTAGCAAATTAAAGATGTTTAAGAAAACAAGCTATTTCTTCTCTTTTGAGAAGTGTCGTTTTTGCTTCCTTTGCAAAGTGTATGTTTCTAAATTTTACAAGATGAGCTAGTGATATTTCTCCCCCTTTGTTAATGTCAAAAAGAAGGGAAGACCCTTTGCGTCAATTTCTAAATCATGACAAAGGTAAGTATCAATCTTATCATTATAAAACATGCACATTTTCAAAACTATACATTTCATTTTTCATGCATGATATAAATAAATCAATCATCATTATGAGCATATCATACATGATATTCAAGCATTAAAATTTTTAAGCATTTATCAACATGTTGATCATGATATCAAACATTCATCATTTAAAGCATTCATGATACACATCATATGCAATACATCATGTACATCATTATCATAAGTATTGCATGCATCATTACAAATTTATGAATATTTCATGCATTCATATCATCACATAAAGAATATCAAGAAGAATTAGTTGGGTGACGAGAACACATTTCATGAATACAAGGAATTGCATAAAGATCATATCATGAAAGATTTAAACATTTGAATACCAAAAGACATGATTTCTTTTTGAAAAACCTCCTCATAAATAATCGAAAGAAAATCTTAGGAGATCGATTAAACAAAAATCTTGATTCATAATAAAATTTCATGTATCGAATATCGAGAAATCAAGATGATGATTCAAAAAAAAAAAAAACATATCATAAGTTATATTCAAGAGAAAAATCATCATTCATTTTATCAAATCAACATTTCTTGGGTATGCATGATATCAAAACATGGTTTCAAATCTTCAACATATAACATGTATAAATTCAAAAATCGAAGGGCAAAGGGAAGAATTCAAAGGTACAAAGATTTCAATCATCTCATAAACAAATGAAGGATCAAGTCATGAATCGAAAATTCCATGAATCATTTCGACAAATCTCCTTTTAAATAATCGAGATGATCATCAAGGGAAATCTCATGTTATTCCAAGAAATCAAGATCATGATTTTGATAAAACTCATCTCAAATTCAAATCACCAAAATCATTTTTATGGTTCACAAAATTCGTAACATAAGTAGATTCATGATTTCATTGATAATATTTTTTTTCTTTTTTAAGTATTTCATTTTAAGTGATTGATTTCATGTTAGCATGCTTTTTCATTTATGTTGAATAAAAATATGCATCAACGTTTAGGATCGAAAAATGAATTTCGTCATAAAACCATCAAGATCAATAGATTCTCAAAAATGAATTGTTAGGATCAAGAAAATCCGAAAATGAAATTTAACACTTTCATGCATTTGGACATCGTTTTGCTAAAACATGAAGTTAAAACATGAAGTTAAAACATGCTCATGATCATGGAAATTTTTGTATCCAAAACACATAATTTCCAACATGTTATTAAGGCATGTAATAGTATAAAATCATCAAGATACACATGCATGGATTAATCCTAAGCACTATCACATATCATATAATTATCATCCCTAATGTTGCATACATTATTCAACATTTCAAAACATAACATGCATGAAACCTTAGCAATATACTTTTCATGATCAAATTTTTAATTTTTCAAAGATGCTAAAAAGAAAAACATGATATATTTTTTTAAAAACAATTTTTTATTTCCTATTCCTACTATCTAAATTAAGCACTCATGAAAGACTTCAAGTAATTTCAAAATAATTCAAGAGATTTGAGTTACTTACCTTGTAGTCAAAGCTTGTCAAAGCCCAATTCGCTGTTTCACCTTTGGAAGTTTTTGATTCATCCTTGGTTGCCTTCCTTTTCTTTGGCCTCTTCCTCCGTTCAAGTTCATTGTTTATTTTAGATTTTTATTTAATAAACTTATTAAGATTTAGTGTTCGAAGTTCAAGTTCATCAGTGTCCTCATCACTTGAGTCATCACTCAAGTGGTACTCATTTGTCCGGAGTTTCAAATCCTTCCTGTTCTTTGGAAGGTAATTTTGTTCATCATGCTCATCATGTGCATTGTGCACCATTTCATATATCATCAACGAACCAATTAGTACTTCAAGTGGAAAAATATTTAAATCTTTTGTTTTTTGTATTGCAGTTATTTTAGGATCCCACCTTTTTGGAAGGGATCTTAAGATCTTGCTTACGAGATCAAAATTCGAAAAAGATTTACCAAGAACTCTTAGATTATTGACGACATCCGTGAAACGGGTGTACATGTCGCCTATAGTCTCGCTTGGTTGCATTTGAAAAAGCTCAAAATCATGCAATAAAATATTAACTTTCGAGTCTTTGACTCTACTAGTTCCCTCGTGCATGATTTCAAGTGTTCGCCAAATATCAAAAACTGTTTCACACGTAGAAATCCGATTGAACTCATTTTTGTCCAAAGTGCAAAATAAGGCATTCATAGCCTTTGCGTTTAAAGAAAAATATTTCTTCTCTAAATCCGACTATTCGTTCATCGGTTTAGAGGGAAGTTGAAAACCGTTTTCAACGATATTCCATAAATCCAAATTCATAGAAATCAAGAAAACTCTCATTCGAGTTTTCCAATAAGTGTAGTCCAATCCGTTAAACAACGGTGGACGAACAACCGATAAGCCCTCTTGAAAGCCATGAAGAGCCATTTCTCTCGGGTGTAAATTCGAAATGAGAAATACCGGGCTCTGATACCAATTGTTAGGATCGGAGCAGCACTAAGAGGGGGGGTGAATTAGTGCAGCGAATTAAAACTTCGGTTTTGGAAAAATCTTTCGTACGATAAAAAACCGAACTCGGAAGTGCTTATCTTGAAAGCGTGTTCGTAAAGGTGTGCAGCAAAAGTAATGAGGAAGTAAAGCACATATAAAGGTTTGTAGTAAGGTAAATAGCAATAAGTAAATGCAAACCAGAGAACACACCAATTTAAAGCGGTTCGGTCAAAATGACCTACATCCACTTGCGAAGCCTTCTTCGAAGAGGCTCCCAACTTCCACTAGCAAATCACTTTGAAGGGGAAGGACAAATACCCCTCTTACAACCTTTTACAAGTGGTTCACACTCTTACAAATTTTCAAAGAGAAAGAGGGAGGTGAACACTCAAGCTATTGAAAACAACAACTTGCTAAAGGCTTTGCTAAGACTTTTATCTCAATCTCTTGCTTCTCAAAAGTTATTTTCTCTGCTGAGAATTGAGAGGTATTTATAGGCCCCAAGAGGATTCAAATTTGGGCTCCAAATTTTGAATTCTCTTGGGTTCCCGAGGCTGGCAGTGCCACCGCCTGTCGGTGGCGGTGCCATCGCTCAGTCTAGTGGTGCCACCGCTTAGTTCTCGGGTTCTAGGCGGTGCCACTGCCGAATTTGGCGGTACCACTGCCTACACTATTTCAGCTCACTAGTTGGGCTCCAAACTTGGCCCAAACCAGTCCGAACTCGGGCCCAATTGGCCCCTACATGGGTTATAGGATTAACACCTAATCCTAACCCTAATTAACGTGCTAAATATGAATTTAAAGACATTTCCTAAGCTATTACAAAGTCCACAAGTCAAGACTTCTTCCGGCGAGCTTCCGGCGAACTTCCGGCAGTCTTCCGATAAACTCTCGGAAACCATTCTACGGACTCCCGGCAAGCTCCTAGACTTCACGATTTGATCTTGGCGAGTTCCAACGAGCTTCTTCGGCAAGCTCCGATCTTTCTCGGTGAGCTCCGCAAACTTCCAACGGACCTTCCGGCGAGCTTCCGAAAATCCCTTCGGCAAGCTCCCTACTCATTCTCGGCTATTTCCGGTAGCATTCCCGATAAACCTTCGGACTTCCGTCGAACTCTCGAACTCACAACAAATCCTTCGCGCTTGACTCCGACACTTTGTTTCGCTTTATGTCTTCATCATTATCGTAGTTAATCCTGCACACACAAGCCAAAACTCTACTCCGATCTAGACAATTATTACAACGCGAATTGACATTCTGTTGCCCGGCACGTCATTGGTTGGCGCTTCGTCTGATTCTTCAACGCATCGTCCTCTCTTGCAGCTTGTTGCCCAATTGGCGGTTGACCTCCGCAACCCCGATATCCTTGGCGCAATTTCGCTCTTGGCCCGATGCCCGACGTCCAAAGCCTTCTGCCATCCAATATCCTAACGTGATCTCCTCTAGCGCAACGTTAATTCCTCCTGCGTTAACTGTCTAATCCTGATCGAGTAAACCTGCATCACTCAAAATGCAGTTAAATATCTAAACACAATCAATTGGTTTCATCATCAAAATCTAAGATTTAACACTCTCTTCATTTCGGAGACCACCATCCCCTTGGACTACTCCGATTTGCTGAACAAATTGTACATTGTTCTGCCTCCTACAAATGCACTTGCTAGATTGCGACTCCATGTCAATAAAGCCCCCGCTGCACCACTCAAGGCCTAGCAACATGCTGAACTTGTTGCACACTTCAGCCTCATATGGACGTATCCTTCATAAGCTAAAGAGAAAGTTTCAGTTCTCCATGGCATTGAGTTTCGGTCGCCTTGGGATGGCCGTGAACATTCCATTGTCCACATACAAGCCCATGTATGAGTACCAAATTCTTTGAGTTAGCAATTCCCCTCACCTCTGTGAGCTTTGCACAACTCTTTTGATCACTGAGCAACTCATTCCACCTTACATGGTCTCATCCTTTACCAAGCGCCTCGCTTGCCTTAAGCACCATCAAGTATAGTTGTCAATGTTGAGTCATAGCTCAAACTCAACCATCCCAACCTTTGTGCGCTCTGCATTCTTCCAAGCTTGCCTGTTCTCGTGGTGCCTCTTGCGCGAAGGGTTGGCCATTCCTCTGAATGCCAATCTCATATGCTCGCTCCTCCGAGCGACTCCTTTTCCCTACATCTCCATGCTCGTTTTCCCCCAAACGGTCGCGCATGTGTTGACTGCCCTCAATGCAACCCCACTAGGTCCCTCACGTTTGCATGCTAAGTGTTTCTATGAGTGCTTGTCCCACTCTGATACTATCTGTCACGGACTTAGGTGGTTTTGCCTAAGTCATGCGGCACCCTTGCGTGTTCGTCCGCAAAGGTCAGCCTCCCCGAAGCCTCCTATGGTCCCTTAGGACCTACGAAAGAGAAACCGAGTTAAAAAGGGTGCATCGCTCGGGATCCACAAGCAAACATTCCAAGAAACACTTCATAGACAATGCAAATTACAAACAGACTTTACAAGCTCTAAATAGTTGCACAACAAAGGGTCAAAATGGTCCATTACAGACCGAACTAAAATGGGACTATTAAACCTTCGGTTGTCCCTCTACATGCTAGGCAAAGTATGAACATACCAAAAGACATGAACATACATAAGCATTACATCAAACATCCTATTTTGAAGTTTATTTATGACAAAACGTCGAGTCTCCTTTCAGCGAGCTTTCCAGCGATCTTCCGACGGACTTCCGATACACCCTCGGATTTCTTCCAGCGGACTCCCAACAGGCTCTTGATCTTGTGGCGAGTTCAGTGAGTAGCCGAGCCTTCTCAGTGATCTCCGCGAACCTCCGACGATCTCTTCGGCGGACTTTCGAAAACTCCGACAAGTCCCTGATTTCTTCTCGGTTGGTTCCGACAGCATCTCCAACGAATCTTCGGACTCTCGAACACCCATCGAACGTGACTATGGTAGACTTGCTTTATGTCTTCAAGCTATCATAATTAATCCTGCACATGTAAAACAAAAGTTCGATCTAGACAGTTACTCCTAAGCAATTAATCAAGTTGTCCGGCATGTCATTGGTCCCTCGATGCTTCGTTCAATTCTTCGGCGCATCATTCTCTCTTGCAGCCTATTGCCCAATCGGCCAGTTGACTCTGCAACCCTGATATCCTTGGCGCAATACCCGCTCTTCTTGGCCTGATGCCCGAATCCATAGCTCGAAACCTTCTATCGATACGTCGACCGATCCACCGGCCCGACGTCGAATCTTCTAACATGTTCCTTCGGCACAACATGATTTTCCTGCTTTAATTGTCTCATCCTGATCGAAGCATCCTGCATCACTCAAAACCTACATTAAATCATAAGCACATATCAAGTGGTTTTATCATCAAAATACGAGATTCAACAACTGCTATTCAAGAGGCTAAAGATTTAAACAACTTTTCTCTTGAAGAATTAATCGGGTCATTAATGACCTACGAAATGACTTACAAAGCTCATGAAGAGCATGAGGACAACCTTCCAAAGAACAGGAAGGATATGGCACTTCGAACTCAAGAAGACCACTTGAGAGAAAACTCAAGTGATGAGGAGTTTGACGATGACTTGGTGTTGAATCTCGGATTTTGATGATATAATCAATTGATGGGTTAATTGATCTAATCCATATTATTGAGTTAAGTGTGCAGGATTAACTATGATAACCAGAAAACATAAAGCAAGGATACCGGAGTCGAGCTCGATGGACGTTTAAGAGACCGAAGAATCATCAGAGATGCTGCCGGAACCAACCGAGAAGAAATCGGGAACGTGTCAGAAGTTCGCCGAAGAAATCGTCGGAGGCTCGCGGAGATCACCGAGAAGGCTCGGCTACTCGTTAAAGTCATCACAAAGATTGGGAGCTTGCAGGGAGTCCGTCGGAAGAAGTTCGTCGGAAAGCTCGCCGGAACAAGACTCGACGTTCGCGGTTAAAAAACTTACTTAGGATGTTTTTTTGTGTTATGTAGTTCACCTGTAATTAGGATTAGGATTAAGAGATAATCCTATATCCTGGTTAGGGGCCAACTAGGCCCAAAGTCAGATTTGGTTTGGGCTAAAATTAAGCCAAACAAATGAATTGGAGAGCCAAGCGGTGGCACCGCCTGGTTGGGCGGTGACACCTCTTGGCTGGGTGGTTGCACCGTCCAGCACCCGAGCGCTGGGCGGTGGCACCGCCTGGCTGGGCGGTGGCACCTCCAGCACCGGGAACCCTAAGAGAATTCAAATTTTGGAGCCCAAAATTTGAATCCTCTTGAGGCCTATAAATACCCCTCAAATCTCAGCTGAGGTTACAACTTTTGAGAAGCATTTTGATTGAGAGAAAAGTCTTAGAAAGTCTTAGCAAGTCTTGTTTTCAATTTGCTAGAGAGTTCTCCTCCTTCTTTCTTATTGAAAATTTGTAAGAGGTTGAGCTGCTTGTAAAAGGTTGTAAGAGGGGTGTTTACCCTTCCATTTCAAGAGACTTGCTAGTGGAAGGTGGGAGCCTCATCGAAGAGGGGCCTCGCAAGTGGAGTAGGTCATTTGACCGAACCACTCTAAAAATCGGCGTAATCTCTAGTTTGCATTTTATTATTGTCATTTACATTACTGCAAATCTTCTTACTGCTTTAGTTCCTTATTACCCTTGCTGCGCAACTTTAAGAATACGCTTTCAAGTTAAACTTTTCAAGTTCCGTTCTTATCGTACGAAAGATTTTGTTAAAATCGAAGTTTTAATCCGCTGCACTAATTCACCCCCCCCTCTTAGTGCCACTCCGATCCTAACAAGTGGTATCAGAGCAAGGTTATCTCTCATATTTGGTTTAATACCCAAGAGAGATGGCTTACTCCGGCATGCAAGAGGGCCATTCTATTGCACGACCACCTTTGTTTAATGGGTCGGATTACACATATTGGAAGACTCGCATGAGAATCTTCCTCATTTCTATGGACTTTGAGCTTTGGTCTATTGTCGAGAATGGATTTCAAAAATCTTCTCTTCCGATGAGCGAATGGGATGAATCGGAGAAGAAGGTTTTTGCTTTAAATGCAAAGGCTATGAATGCCTTGTTTTGTGCACTAGACAAAAACGAATTTAATCGTGTTTCAATGTGTGATTCGGCTTTTGATATTTGGAGAACTCTTGAGGTCACTCATGAAGGCACTAGCCGAGTGAAAGAGTCCAAAATCAACATCCTTGTGCACTCTTACGAACTTTTCCGAATGAAACCAAGTGAGTCCATCGGAGACATGTACACCCAGTTTACGGATGTCATCAATGGACTCAAAGCTCTTGGTAAAGATTTTACTAACTTTGAACTAGTAACTAAAATCTTAAGATCCCTCCCTAAAAGTTGGGATCCAAAAGTTACGGCCATTCAAGAGGCCAAAGACCTTAAAGCATTCCCTCTTGAAGAACTCATTGGGTCTCTAATGACCTACGAAATGATATGTCAAGCTCATGACGAGCTCGAGAACCCCCTTCCAAAGAACAGGAAGGATATGGCACTCAAATCACAAGAAGACCACTTGAAAGGAACATCAAGTGATGAGGACAATGACAATGACATTGCACTTTTGACTCAAAAATTTTAAAAATATTTAAGAAAGAATAGATTTAAAAATAATACAAAAAATAAATTTGAACAAAAGAAGGACCAAGTGATTTGCTATGAATGCAAAAAACCGGGACACTATAAGAACGATTGTCCTCATCACTTGAAAGGAACATCAAGTGATGAGGACAGTGACAATGACATTGCACTTTTGACTCAAAAATTTTAAAAATATTTAAGAAAGAATAGATTTAAAAATAATACAAAAAATAAATTTGAACAAAAGAAGGACCAAGTGATTTGCTATGAATGCAAAAAACCGGGACACTATAAGAACGATTGTCCTCAAGCCAAAAAGAGAACATCAAAGAAGAAGGCGTTCAAGGCAACGTGGGATGATTCAAGCGCATCCGAAGAAGAGGAGTCCAACACCGAGCAAGTTGCTCATTACGCGCTAATGGCGTTAGGAGAAGAGGTATGTGATTTATTTAATGAAGATTTATCTTTTGAAGAACTATCTATCGCTTTTCATGAATTATTTGATGAATGTAGAACTGTTAGCAAGAAGTTAAGTATCTTAAAGAAAGAGCATGCTTTGCTACAAGATAAGTTTGATAGTCTTCAAACTCCTCCATGCTCTAAGTGTGAGCACTTAGAAGCAATAAAAAATGAAAATTTGCTTCTTAAGGAAACCTTAAACAAGTTTAAGGTTGGTAGCAAAGGATTAGATATGATCCTTGCACACAAGGGTCACATCGCAAATAGAAATGGAATTGGATTTGTAAAAGGATTACATCAAAATCCTACCACTTTCATAAAAGGACCTATATTACATGTTTCCTCTTATATGAAATGCAACTTTTGTTGCAAATCCGGACATATTGCCTACAAATGCCCATTTAGGAAAATTAGTTCACAAAAATTAATATGGGTTCCTAAAGGAACTATAAAGAATTCAATAATAAATAACAAAGTTAGTGGGTCAATTTTTGAGGCACCCAAAATCAAATGGGTACCTAAAAATCATCCTCTTTTGTAGACAAACCCACAAGCTAGGAGCAAGAGATGGTATCTCGATAGTGGATGCTCAAGACATATGACTGGAGATCCATCTTATTTCTCTATGCTCACTAGCAAAGAAGAAGGGTACGTTACCTTCGGAGACAACAACAAGGGCAAAATCATTGGCAAGGGAACTATTGGTAACAAATTTAATTTTTCCATTGATGATGTCTTACTAGTTGATGGATTGAAACATAATCTCTTGAGTATTAGTCAACTATGCGATAAAGGTTACATCGTTAGATTTGAATCAAATATGTGCATTATTGAAAAACCAAATCATAACATGACTATGATTGCTTTAAAACAAAGTAATGTCTATACCATCAATCTTGATGAACTAAGTAATGAAATGTGCTTCTCCGCCGTAAATGATGATGCTTGGCTTTGGCATAGGAGATTAGACCATGCAAGCATGAAAACAATATCTAAGATCTCATCTCAAGAATTAGTACGAGGAATTCCAAATATAAAGTTTATTAAGGACAAAGTATGCGATGCATGTCAACTAGGCAAACAAATAAAAACAAGCTTCAAACCAAAAAATCAAATTAGCACTACTAGACCATTACAATTGATCCATTTGGACTTATTTGGACCAATTGATACAACAAGTCTAGGTGGAAGCAAATATGCTTTTGTGATTGTGGATGACTACTCTAGATACACTTGGACCTATTTCTTAGCTCACAAAAGTGATTGCTTCAAGTGTTTCTCTAAATTTTGTAAACTCACTCAAAACGAAAAAGGCTTCATGATTTCATCAATTCGGAGTGATCACGGTGGTGAATTCCAAAACCGTGACTTTCAAAATTTTTGCGAAAGTAATGGGTACAATCACAACTTCTCAACTCCAAGAAATCCTCAACAAAATGGAGTAGTTGAAAGGAAAAATAGAAACCTACAAGAAATGGCAAGAACTATGTTGAATGAACATAGTTTACCTAAGTACTTTTGGGCCGAAGCCGTAAATACGGCTTGCTACATCATGAATAGAGTCCTAATAAGACCATCCTTATCCAAAACTCCCCATGAATTATGGAATAACAAAAAACCAAACATCTCCTATTTTAAAGTTTTTGGTTGTAAATGCTTTATTTTAAATGAAAGGGATGCTTTAGAAAAATTTGATGCTAAATCCGATGAAGGCATCTTTCTTGGTTACTCTTCCGTTTCTAAAGCTTTTCGGGTTTTTAATAAAAGAACTTTAGTAATTGAAGAGTCTATTCATGTAGTTTTTAATGAAATTTCCGATTTAAAGAAAAATGATTTTGATGATGATCTTGGTTTTGATAATTTGAATTTAAATGAACCCTCTCCTCAAAATAGCCATTTGAATGCATCTTCTTCCGAAATTTCTTTACCAAAAGAATGGAAGTATGTAGATGCTCATCCAAAAGAGCAAATTATAGGAGATACATCAAAAGGGGTTCAAACTCGTTCTTCTTTCAAAAATTTCTGTGCTAACGCCGCTTTCCTTTCTCAAATTGAACCTAAATGCATTGACGAAGCCTTAAAAGATGATTTTTGGGTCATTGCAATGCAAGAAGAATTGAACCAATTTGAGAGGAATGAGGTATGGAAGCTTGTTCCTAGACCAAGTGACCACTTAATCATAGGTACTAAGTGGGTCTTTAGAAACAAGCAAGACGAAAATGGTATCGTGGTTAGAAACAAGGCTAGATTAGTGGCCAAAGGTTTCAACCAAGAAGAAGGTATCGATTACGAAGAAACCTTCGCTCCCGTGGCTCGATTAGAAGCCATAAGGATGCTCCTTGCCTATGCTAGTAGTAATAATTTTAAACTATTTCAAATGGATGTTAAAAGTGCTTTCTTGAATGGTTTTATTTCCGAAGAAGTATTTGTCGAACAACCTCCCGGATTTGAAAATTCTCTTCTTGCTAATCATGTATTCAAATTGACTAAAGCTCTCTATGGCTTAAAACAAGCTCCTAGAGCTTAGTATGAAAGGCTTAGTTCCTTTCTTATTTTAAATAATTTTACCAAAGGCAAGGTTGATACTACATTGTTTATTAAATATTTTGAAAATAATTTTCTTATTGTGCAAATTTATGTTGACGATATTGTGTTTGGCTCTTCGGATGAATCACTATGTGAATCATTTGCCAAATGTGTGAGTCTTGAATTTGAAATGAGTTTAATGGGTGAATTAACTTTCTTTTTGGGATTACAAATCAAACAACTTAGTGATGGTATATTTCTTAACCAATCTAAATATACATTAGAATTGTTAAAACGATTTAACATGGATAATTCAAAAGCAATAAACACCCCTATGAGTACTGCGACTAAGTTAGATATGGATGAAAATGGTGAAAGTTTCGATCAAAAAACATATAGGGGAATGATAGGTAGTCTACTCTACCTCACTGCGACTAGACCGGATATTATGTTTAGTGTAGGACTTTGCGCTAGGTTTCAATCTAATCCTAAATTATCTCATCTTAAGAGTGTTAAAAGAATATTTAGGTATCTTAAAGGAACTCCAAATTTAGGATTGTGGTATCCAAAATCTGAAAAATTTGATCTAATAGCTTATGCAGATGCCGATTTTGGCGGATGCAGGATAGATAGAAAAAGTACATCCGGAACATGCCAATTTTTAGGACATGCACTTGTTTCTTGGACTTCCAAGAAACAAAATTCAGTTGCACTATCTACGGCGGAAGCCGAATACATTGCTGCAAGTGCATGTTGTGCACAAGTCATTTGGATGAAAAATACATTAGAAGACTATGAAATTCACTTTAAAAACATTCCCATAAAATGTGATAATACTAGTGCCATATGTCTTACTAAAAATCCAATTCAGCACTCTAGAACTAAGCACATCGACGTTAAGCATCATTTCATACACGATCATGTCCTTAACAATGATGTAGTTCTAGAATTCATTGACACAAAGCATCAATTAGCAGATATATTTACAAAAGCTTTGAATGAAGACCAATTTAAATTCATCCGAAGGGAATTAGGCATGCTAAATTGTCCCTAAAATGAACTTCACAAAAAGGACTCGTTCTTTTCCCTTCGATTATGAATTTGAATTCTTCCTTCTTCTTCAATTCAAAATGATCCATTAAAGTATAACTTATGATCTTGAGGGAAGAAGCTAAACAAAAGGAAGGAAGAAAAATTTTTTTTTCTTTCCTCCGCGTGATGCCAGCGGTGGCACCGCTAGATTCGGCGGTTGCACCGACTAGCGCTCGGGCGCCAGGCGGTGACACCGACCAGTTTGGCGATGACACCGACCGAGTCACCCTTTTAACCCGAGGGGTTAGGGCCGGCGGTGACACCGCCCCCAACCCGAAGAAAAACCTCTCAAAAACCCTCTCCCATTCCCTCTAACCCTCATTCTAACTCTTAGAAACATTGGAGAAGGATTCTTGGTGGTCCAAGCTTTCCATCTCTCAACATAATCTCCACAAGGTAACACTTGAAATCCCTCTTTTCTTTTCTCTTTCTCTTGCTTATTTTTCACAATTTCATCATCATCTTGTCTAGAAAATGGCTCCTAAGAGATCAAAAGGAATAAGGATTGAAGGAGATTCATATAACCATGACCTTTTTAGATCAAAAGAGGTAGCCCTTAGCTTTCCAAAATTTGAAACACGATGTGTCCATAAGGGAAAATACGTTGATTTGGATGAACTAGAGGACTTAGATCCCATTAGGTGGTTTGCACACCTAGAAGCTCTACCTCTACTACAAATAGAGGAACCAATCTATCCACGGTTAGTGAGATTGTTCTATGCCAACCTATATGAAGACAATGATAGCCTAAGCACTTACATTCTAGGAACACCCATTAGAATATTTGACAGCACCATTTGTGAGCTAATTGGCATAACTGAAAAAGATAGGGGATGCTATTTTAAAGGTAAATGGGACGTCAAGAAAATAGGAGCAACCTATGCCGAAGCCGTAAAAACAATTTTTGCAAATCCAAACCTTGACTTCTTACCCAAGAGCTGTGAACACTTAATGCCTTTCAACTCTAAAATTCTTCATCACATTATCACAAGCATCATATTCCCCAAACAATTTCATCTTGACGAAGTAAGTCAAATAGAGATAGGAACCATGTATTGGATTATGACTGGTCAGCATAATTGTTTTGGGTATTTAATTCGCCAACATATGCAGGAAATTATGACTAAAGATACTATATTACCATATGGGAGGTTAATCACTAGAATTCTTCATGCCTATGACATTTGCATTCCACCCGATGAAGAATCTATTCAAAATGATCGATATAACATAATAAATAAAAACCTGCTGAAAAGACTTAGGTGCACTTTTAGCAATGGCATATGGGTTAGGCAGCCTAGAAGGACGGATCCAATTCCTACACCAATAGAACAACCCGAAACACCAATTCTTATGGGAAATGAATCTCCTCCTCCTAGTCCCTTTGGCGCAGCACCTTCAGCTCCTGTTTCCTCCTCTGAAGATATCATTATGGCGGAGCTATCTCAGATCAAATCACAGCAAGAACAAATTCAGAATCAACAAGTTGAAATTTTGAAAACACTACGACAGATGAATGAAAAAATAGATATCATGTATCAGCACTGTGGATTACCTCCTAAGGATTAAATTGATGTATCTTTTTATTATGTTCTGTTTGCTTTTAAAAACAAGTTCATGTTTGTCATCGATTGTACGATAACTGATCTTTCCTTTTAGATAACTACTGTCTTAATCTGCATAGATGATGATGTCTTTTGGATAAACTATTTCTGGCAAATTTGAATGATGAACTTTGATAAATGCTAAACCTTTTTCTATGATCATCAATTAGCTGGCTTGTCTCTTTTTGTTGATGACAAAGGGGGAGAAGTGATGACTTACACCAGAATGATAGCATGACTAATTTGAATTACAAAAACTTGTGTGATATGAATGTCTTACATGACTTGTAAATCCTTGAAAATATCATAAGATTGATATCATGAAATTTATATTGAAAATCTTTATCTTCTGTCGTAGCAAAATTCGTCTCTTATCATTTAACTTATGATTTTCATCGAAGTTTCATACTTACTATTGTTTAATGAGGATAACGATAAGTTCTACGATTAGAACTTATCGGGTTATGCTTGAATCCAATGGGATGGAATTCAAGTGTTTTTTATCTTCTCATAATATGGCATATAGATAGGGGGAGTAATGTTTAACTTCGTCATCAATTGATTGTCATCATCAAAAAGGGGGAGATTGTTGAATCTCGGATTTTGATGATATAATCAATTGATGGGTTAATTGATCTAATCCATATTATTGAGTTAAGTGTGCAGGATTAACTATGATAACCAGAAAACATAAAGCAAGGATACCGGAGTCGAGCTCGATGGACGTTTAAGAGACCGAAAAATCATCGGAGATGCTGCCGGAACCAACCGAGAAGAAATCGGGAACGTGTCAGAAGTTCGCCGAAGAAATTGTCGGAGGCTCGCGGAGATCACCGAGAAGGCTCGGCTACTCGTTAAAGTCATCACAAAGATTGGGAGCTTGCAGGGAGTCCGTCGGAAGAAGTTCGTCGGAAAGCTCGCCGGAACAAGACTCGACGTTCGCGGTTAAAAAACTTGCTTAGGATGTTTTTTTTGTGTTATGTAGTTCACCTGTAATTAGGATTAGGATTAAGAGATAATCCTATATCCTGGTTAGGGGCCAACTGGGCCCAAAGTCTGATTTGGTTTGGGCTAAAATTAAGCCAAACAAATGAATTGGAGAGCCAGGCGGTGAAACCGCCCAGCACCCGAGTGCTGGGCGGTGACACCTCTTGGCTGGGCGGTTGCACCGTCCAGCACCCGAGCGTTGGGCGGTGGCACCTCCAGCACCGGGAACCCTAAGAGAATTCAAATTTTGGAGCCCAAAATTTGAATCCTCTTGAGGCCTATAAATACCCCTCAAATCTCGGCTGAGGTTACAACTTTTGAGAAGCATTTTGATTGAGAGAAAAGTCTTAGAAAGTCTTAGCAAGTCTTGTTTTCAATTTGCTAGAGAGTTCTCCTCCTTCTTTCTTATTGAAAATTTATAAGAGGTTGAGCTGCTTGTAAAAGGTTGTAAGAGGGGGTGTTTACCCTTCCATTTCAAGAGACTTGCTAGTGGAAGGTTGGAGCCTCATCGAAGAGGGGCCTCGCAAGTGGAGTAGGTCATTTGACCGAACCACTCTAAAAATCGGCATAATCTCTGGTTTGCATTTTATTATTGTCATTTACATTACTGCAAATCTTCTTACTGCTTTAGTTCCTTATTACCCTTGCTGCGCAACTTTAAGAATACGCTTTCAAGTTAAACTTTTCAAGTTCTGTTCTTATCGTACGAAAGATTTTGTTAAAATCGAAGTTTTAATCCGCTGCACTAATTCACCCCCCCCTCTTAGTGCCGCTCCGATCCTAACACTTGGCACTTCTAACAAGAAAATTTTAAAAATTTATTAAAAGAAATAAATTTAAAAATGACACTAAAAATAAAATTAAACCCAAAAAGGACCAAGTTATTTGCTATGAATGTAAGAAGCCGAGACACTATAAAAGTGATTGTCCCCAAGCCAAGAAGAGAATACCAAAGAAGAAGGCGCTCAAAGCAACATGGGATGACTCAAGCGCATCTAAAGAAGAGGAGTCCAACACCGAGCAAGTTGCTTATTATGCACTCATGGTCATTGGAGAGGAGGTATCAAATTTAATTGATGCAGATTTATCATTTGATGAATTGTTAAATGCTTTCCATGATTTATTTGATGAATACAAAAAAATTAGTAGAAAATATAAACTATTAAAAAGGGAGCATGATATTCTTCTTAGTAATTTTGATAAATTAAAAATTAAGCATAATGATAGTTTAGCTCCATGTACAAAATGCCATGACATAGAAATACTCCAAAAGGAGAACTTGCTACTCAAGGATACCTTGAAGAAATTTGAGGTTGGTAGCAAGTCCTTGAACATGATCCTTACAAATAAGAGTCACATTTATAAAAGAAGTGGAATTGGATTTGTGAGAAGCCCTCACCAAAATCCAACCACCTTCATTCAAGGTCTTGCATATTTCACACCAAAACAAATGCAACTTTTGTTGCAAACATGGACATAGAACTTATCATTATCCATTCAAGAAAATTAGTCCAAACAAATTGATTTGGGTTCCTAAAGGAACCATAAAAAATTCCATGCAATATGATAAGCAATTTAGATCAGTTTTTAAGGCACCCAAGATCAAGTGGGTACCTAAAAATCATCCTCCTTTTTAGAAACGTATATCATCACAAGCTAGAAGCAAGAAATGATATCTTGCTTTTTGGGTGCTCAAGGTTTTTGACCAGAGATCCAAAATGACTCATAACGCTCTCTAGCTAAAATGATAAAAAGATGATTAATAGAATCAATTACAAAATGATACTTATATTCCATACGTTAATGATAAACACTTAAGTTTGATCCCTCAAATTTTGAAACTTGTAAACTCTTATGCATGAATTCCCCTTCACACATCCTTCGGATTTTTCGAATTCATCGGATACATTCCTTCCTCAATTTTTTCGAATCCAACTATATCTTACAAGATCATGAACTTACGTCTTGCAAGCCAAGTTTGCATACAAATTCTTATATGATATAAATCATGAACTAGCAAGACTTATAAGCTTGCATGATGAGTCATGAATATATTGAATATGACATTTGAGTAGAGTATGCATTTCACAAGATCTATCATGAACGTACAAAATTTCTCATCTTGTGATGAAAATTTTTACATAATTATGTAATTAAGGTTGGTTGCTCCACAAATAAAATCTCTCTTCAAATTGAAAACACCCACATCAGCCCACACAGCCCTAAAAGTAGTGCTCACTGCCTGTAGGTGGTGGCACCGCCCAGTTGGCGGTAGCACCGCCAGTTGTCACGGGTGGTAGGCGGTTGCACCGCCCAGCCAGCGGTGCCACCACCCGCAACCTGCCCTCTTTTTTAAAACCGAGCTAGGGCCGGTGGTAGAACCGACCCCAACTCATTCACTTCTCCTCCTTGCAGCTCTAAACTCTCCTCCAACTTCATTCCTCCCCTTTAGCTACCCAAAAATTGTCTATTTCTTGCAAGATCAAGAATCAGTCCTACTTCCTTTTGAAGATCTCAACTAAGGTATTCTAAAAAAAACCTTTGATTTCTCTTTTGTTTGATCTACTCTTGCTCATTATTTATCTTCCTAAATAGCAGTATTTATGGGTTCTAGAAGATCCTCTAGGGACAAAGGAAAGAGGAGATTAGAAGAAAACTTTGATTCTACACTTTTTGATTCAAATCTACATGCCCAAAATTTTACTTTCATAGAATTTAGAAATGTTAATAAGGGAAAGTATGCTGAAATAGATGAACTAAGTGATTTAAAGTCAATTCAATGGTTTGCAAATCTAGATCTTCTCCCAATCCTACAAATAAGTGAACCTATCTACCCTAGACTTGTTAGGTTATTTTATAACAATCTATATGTAGATGAAGAAGAATGGGTGTCTACCTATCTTCTAAGACATCACATATCCATTACGGATAGATCCCTTTGTGACATCATAGGCATCCCTATAAAAGATAGAGATTGTTATTTTAGAGGACAATGGAATGATGAAACAGTTGGAACCACGTATGTTGATGCCTTATAAACAATTTTCGGTAATCCCAACTTAATAGCACTTCCTAAAAGCTGTGAACATCTATTACCATTAAACACCAAAATACTTCATCATATCCTAATTAGTATCATTCTTCCTAAACAACACCATCATGATGAAGTAAGTCAAATGGAACTAGGAACCATGTATTGGATCATGAAAGGATTTAACAACTGTTTTGGTTACCTTATCCAACAAAACATGATAGAGATATCTAAAAAAGACATGATGCTTCCATATGGTAGCATAATCACTAGAATACTTAATGCCTATGATACTACAATACCACCCAACGAAGAGGTTATAAAGGTAGATAGATTTTGCATCATAAATAAAAATCTACTTCGTCGAATGAGATGTATATTTAGAAATGGTATGTAGGTTAGAATGCCTAGAAGAACCGATCCCCCTCAACCTGAACCAGAACCAAAAACATTAATCTTTAGGGGTAATCAATCTCCTCCAACTGGTCCCTTTGAGGAATCACACCCAATTGAGCAAGCTCCTTAATCATCTATCGAAGACATAGGGATTCGGATGGACCGCTTTGAACAAAGACAAGATCGGCTTGAACATCACTAAGATCAAATCCTATTTGAGCTGCAACAGATTCATCGACAATTTGACACTCTGTTTAGGCATTTTAATTTTTCACCACCTGAATGAGCATATGTATAATGTAGACACAATTCCTTTTTGTCATGTTGTAAAACTATGTTGTTGTAAACTCTTTATGCTACTCACCTTAATCATAATACCACTTGTTTTGATATGTTTAACTATTGGTATCTACGACTTGATGTGTTATTTGGTGAGCATTTACAGAGTTAGGAATATTAATGTTGATTGAACTTCGCATTCGGATTTTCCTAATTCTTTGATCATTTAAATTCCATGCTGAAAATTTTATACGAATTTGACATAATTGAATGCTTCAATAACGTGTTTACTTTAAAGTTGAAAATTTTGTACCTTGGTACTAAAAGTTTCCATGTTGAGCATGTTATATTCTCATTGTGATTTGAGAAGGTTCATTCATACATCGGATTCTTAATCTTTGAGTATTACAAAGCACTAATAATTTTACTTCATAATTGTGATTGAAAAGCTATGACAAAACTTTGTCCGAATGCATGAACTTATTAAATTGGTTTTTCAGACTTTCTTGATTCTATGATTAATCACTTAATGTTGAAAATCTTATGATACGAATTTTATATGACTATATGCTTCAATAACATGTTAAAAATTGTGTGTCTTGATTTTCATGATGATAAGCATGTTTTACCTTCATGATTGTGTTTGAAAAGCTATGGCAAAACTTTGTCCGAATGCATGAATTTGTTAAACTTCATTTTCGGACTTTCTTGATCCTAAAAATGCATGATTTTGTATTTCTATTCCAGATTAAATGTATTTCTTGAATGGAGCTTTCATGAGCCTATGTTATATCAAGTTTATTTCATATCAATGCTCCATGATTTTTGACATATGGAATTGATTAACAAATGCATCTCTCATGGATTTACCTTGTGAAAAATGAGTTTTAATCGAGAAATGGATTTGATGAAATGAATTCCTTCTTGATGAAGGAAGACTTTTTTTTAATGAACACTTGCAAGAATTTAATTTCACATGTATATCTTGATTCTTGTAAAAATGAAGCGTGATTTAATCTCTTATCATTTTTAACTTCATTCAAAGTTAGTTCACAATGGCTTTCCTATTTCATGAAAAACGTTAATGACAAATAAGGAAGAAGTAATAAAAGCTATCTCCTTAGTAGACTTTTGAATAATACCATATCATGATTGCTTGAAAAATAATTTGTATGAATGGTATCTTATCACTTATTATTGAAAAAATGACATGAATCTTTTTATGACATATATCTTTACCACACTTATTGTTGAATCGCTCTCCTTTGTGTTGATGACAAAGGGGGAGAAATATGTGGTAAATTGATGATAGAATGAATTGCTATCCATATTTGATGATAGAATGAATTGCTATACACTTGAAATATTTACATTAATGATAATATATCTAGAGATTACATTATAATTTTATAATATTGATATCTTACCATATGATGAATTGCTATGATTGCTATCCTTCATGAAAAAATATGGTAAATTGATGATAAATTGATTGCCATATTGGCATTATGATAAGATATCTAGAGCGTACATTGTAATTTTACAAATTGATATCTTACCATATGATGCATTGCTATGATTGCTATCCTTCACATTTGAAATATGAGACTTGAAAATGGATATCATGCCGTGACATCATTTTCAAAAAGTTACATCATGATAGGAATCATGATGGTATTGATAAGTTTAAATGAACTTAACTTATCAATATGTCTCTTGAATTCAAAGGCTTTGAATTCAAGAATGACTTATCTCAAGTATGGCATATAGATAGGGGGAGTTAAGGTTAACTCCGTCATCAATTGATTGTCATCATCAAAAAGGGGGAGATTGTTGAATCTCGGATTTTGATGATGAAGTCAATTGTCATTTGTTTATCTAATCTATATGTTGAGATAAGTGTGCAAGATTAACTACGATGGCAGTAAGACATGCAGCAGGTGTTGAGCCGGAGTCAAGACCAACATCACGTTCGGGGTTCGAGAGTTCGTTGGAAGTCCGGACGTTCGTCGGAGGTTCTACGGGAATAATCCGAGAAGTCCAGGAGCTTGCCAAAGAAGCTCATCGAAACTCACCAAGAGGATCGTTGCGAAGTCCAAGAGTTTGCCAGGAGTCCGTCGGAGCATCACCGAGGGTTTGTCGGATGTTCGCCGGAAGTTCACCAAAAGCTTACCGGAAGAAGCAATTGACGCATCAGAACATGATTTGTAGTATTGATGTCTTAATTATTATAGTTAGTAGGTAGATAGAGTTAGAATTGGAAGGCGATCCCATTAACTTAATCTAGGGCCAATTGGACCCTTAATAGACCCAAATTGGGCCGAATGGATCAGCCCATTCGGACCAAGAATTCTAGGGCCGATGGTAGCACCGCCCAAGAGACTCTGTCTCCCAGGAGTTCTAGGCGGTGGTACCGCCAGCAGTTATCACTGCCAGCGGTGGTACCGTCGACAGTTATTACTGCCAAGGTGGTACCACCCCTATCAGGCGGTGGTACCGCCTGAGCTCGGTCTTCGAATGCTGTCAAGTGGTAGTATCGCCAAACTGAGCGGTAGTACTGCTCAGTGACAGATGACAGGTGGTAGTACTACCCAATTATGACGGTGGTACTGCCAGAACCCCGAAAATCTAAGAATGGACACTTTTGAGCTCCAAATTCAAACTGATTGGGGCCTATATAAACCCCACCCTTTCTGCATGAAAGGGCAACCAAAAGCTTCCTTTTATTCTGAGTATTTGAGAGCTTAAAAGTGTTGTAAAAGCTAGAGTTCTTCTCCCTCTTTCTTTCTAAGTGTTGATCATTCAAGAGATGAGTGAATGAGTGAAAACTTATAAGGGTTGTCTCCTAAGCCCATCAAAAGGAGAAAAGATGTAAAAGGGTGGTTGGCCTTCACCTATTGAAAGAAGGCCTCTAGTGGATGTCAGTGATCTCGTCGAATGAGGAAGCCAAAAGTAGATGTAGGTCAAGATTGATCGAACCACTCTAAATCTCGATTTGCATTTATTTTCTACTCTTTATATTAACTGCAAACTACCTTCATTGCTTTACATCAACTACACTTCTGCTTGCTCTCAACTTAAAAGATCTTTCCAAAATGATTTTTATCGAAATCAGATTTCATCGTACGAAAGTCGGTTTAGCCGATGAAAGTATTTCGCTGCACTAATTCACCCCCCCCCCCCCTTCTCTTAGTGCTCTTGATCCTAACATTGCCAAGAGATCGTCGGAAGTTTGCCGGAAGATCGCCGAAAGCTCGTCGGAAGAATAGACATAGGGACTTGTTTAGCTTAGCAAATGTCGTAGGATTTTGTAGTTAGCACGTAATTGGGCTTGGATTTGGTCCAACCCAATTAAGGGCCAGCTAGGCCCATGTAAGAACTGTGTTGGGCCCAATAAGAGGCCCAAACAGTGTCCCAAGAAATCTCACCATCGTGGCATAGTCTTCGAGATTGTGTTAGGTGGTGGTACCACCAGTCTGGGTGGTTATACCGCCCCTAGCAAGGTGCCAGACAGTGGTACCGCCAATTTGGGCAGTGGTACCGCCCAGCACTGCCCCCTAGGCAGTGGTACTGCCAGACCTGGTGGTGGAACCGCCTAGGGTAGTGTCAGCCAAATTGACACTGGGCGGTGGTACCGCCCGTGCCCGGGGAACCCGGGATGGAAAAGTTTTAGGCTCCAAGTTTGAATTAACTTGAAGCCTATAAATACCCCTCCCATCCTTGGTTAAAGCACACAAGCATAGAGAACTTAAAGAGGGTAAAACACTGTTGTAATCTCTTGTGAGAATCCTCCTCTTTGAGTCTAAGTGATAGAATAGTTTAAGAGGAGTGAGTTGTTAGGACTCTAGCTTGGAGAGTCCTAATTGAGAGGGACATTCTGTTAGGACTCTAGCTAGGAGAGTCCTAATTGAGAGGGGCATTCATGTAGGAGGTGTTTTCTTAGAGAAGAATTAGGAGTTGTAAGGGAATAGGAGTCTTGACTAGGAGTCCTACTAGGAGTTGGTTAGAAGTAAGAGTCTTAAGTAGGAGTCCTATTAGGAGTTAGGGTTTAGAAGCCCTATAAATAGCCATGTATTCCTTCTCTTTTCATAGACAATAGATGAATCTTTTCTGCAGCCATTGAGCAGCAACTTGGAGGGAGGAACCCCTATAGAGTTCCAAGGAGGCCGATCCCCTAAAGAGATCAACCCCAAGTTTAGAATCTGCAAGGGTTCTAACACCTGGTATTAGAGCAGCATTCTTGGCATCTCGCTGCCCTTCCATTGCCATCCATCAGCCCTCCACAACCTCCCAAAGCAATTCCCACAATTGCTTAAAAGATCGTCGCCGAATTCTGCCATCATCTCCACCACCGTAGATCATCCTTTGATCTCCCCGTGAATTGCAACAGGTTCTGGTTTCCTACCTTACTACTGCTGCAATTTAGTTATCCTTATTCGAAAATCCAAAAAAAAAAACTGTTCCTATATTGCTGCATAAACCTTTCGTCACAAACTTTTCATCGCTACGACGAAAGATACATTGCAGAATTCCAGCCGCATAGCACCATCTGTTTGATCTTGCTATTGTGCTTTTTCTATCCAAATTTCTATGAAATTTTTATGACATCTTTGACACTTCCTAACAGCAGATTTCCCTTTGGTTTTTTCAAAAAATTCTCAATATAAACCATTGATCTTTTACGTCTAATCTGCTATACTTGAAAATCTGCATTGTAAAATTTAAGCCGCATAGCACTGTTTGTTTGATCTTGATACTATATTGTTTCTATCCAAATCTCTACGAAATTTTTGTGATAGCTTTGAAACTTCCTAACAGTGGATTTCCCTTTGGTTTCATCAAAAAATTCTCAATATAAACTACTGATCTTTTACGTCCAATCTGCTATACTTAAAAATCTGTGCTGCAGAAAATTTCAGCGGCATATTGTTGCCTTAACCCATCTATTTGCAATCTTTTTTGAATGAAATTTCTTATACACTTCATAGATCATCTTGGCTTCCATGTAAGATTGATATATTAAGGAATTCATCTCTAAAAATAATTTTGTGTCGCTGCAAATTTTTATCGTAACCCACTGAAATTTTTCGACGACAATTCTGCTATCGCAACTTGCACCGATTTTCTTGCTGTTATACTGCTGAAATTCTCTTGATTAAATTAGACATCCTTGCTGTCGTATAATCTGTGATTTTGCTATCAATTCCCTCCTCAATTCTCTTAAGTTTTTGGTAGAAATTATATCGAGAAACCATTGTTTCTTCGACGACAATTCTACTCTTACAAGACAGCACATACTTGCTGCAACTTCCACTGATTTCTATCAAACCTTTGCTGCCATCTACCACAGATCCAAAACTTTCATCCACAGCCCTAAAACTCCACTAAACCACACCCTCAAACTGCACCCAAAACTGCCACAAAACTAGCCTAAATCGTAGCCTACATCCACCGATCCACCAACCCTTTCGACCATCACTTCTCTCAACCTATACATGCCTTTAACCTAACAACAAAAGAGAGATCTTAACATCATAGATTTGGAGGTATATACTATGGCATCTAAGGAGGCAATCAATGCTAAATTCGAAGCCTTGGAGGCGCGAATGGAGGATAAGATTCAGACGCTCTTTACCGAACTCAGATTGGGCCGACCACTAAGCCCGAAGAAATCATATCAAGGGGAGAGCTTTGCCCAATCACACCAAGCCCAAAGATATGACTTTCAAGAGAGGGGAAGCTCTATGATCAACCCCAACTATCCATGCATGAGAGTGGACTTCCCTAGATGGGAAGAAGGAGACCCAATTGGTTGGATCTCGCGCGCGGAGCGATATTTTTGGTACCATAAAATCGCGGGTGCATCTATGGTGAAAATTACAGCTATATATCTTGAAGGGGATGCTATACAATGGTTTGACTGGTTTGAACATACTTATGGAGTCTTTTCATGGCGACAATTCAAAGAATGACTGCTGATCCGCTTCAGACCAACCGATTACGAGAATATTGACGGACAACTAGCAAAGATCCGACAAACCTCTACCATTCAGGAGTACCAAACCAGGTTTGAAAGGTTATCTAATCAAACTCATGATTGGTCTCAAAAACATCTATTGAGAACCTTCATTGAGGGCTTGAAGCCGGAGATCCGAGGAGAAGTTAAAGCGCGACAACCGTATACGCTTATGGCAACCATCTCTTTCGCACGACATCAAGAGGAGCAATTGAACCATGAAGCTCAGAGGACTAGGGTCGCTCCTCAACCAGTAATATTGAAGCCCTTAGCCCCCCCTACTTTCGACCAAGTCCTTACACCAAAGAGGTAAACAAGAGAAGAGCTTCGGGAGCGATATGCGAAGGGGTTATGTTGGCATTGTGATGAGCCGTGGAGCCGTGAGCATCACTGTAGTAAAGAGGGACTTCTTATGATTGAACCGATAGAAGAAGAGGTCATTGAACATCCAAAAGAGAGCCTTGAACATGAAGAAGAAGATGCAGAAGAAGAGCCACAACCGACCAAAGTTACGGTACATACACTAGTTGGCTACTCAATCCCACAAACGATGAAAGTTGGAGGCCTTCTCAAACAACAATCGATCACTGTTCTCATCGACACGGGCAGCACTAATAACTTCCTAAATAGTAAGGTTGCTGTCTATATGAACTTACCTATTAAGAATTGCAGCAGGTTTGTCGTTAAGGTCGCCAACGGACGGATTTTGAAGTGTGATTATAGGTGCCCGCAGGTGAAACTGTTATTGCAGGACCAAGAGATAATTGCATATTTCTTCCTCCTCCCTCTTGATGATCATAAGGCCATACTTAGAATTAAATGGTTGATGACATTAGGTGATATTTCTTGGAATTTTATGCAACTAATTATAAAATTTTACAGTAAGGAGAAACAGGTGATACTGCCCGGGAAACATGAGGGCGACGTAACGATAATTTGCACACAACAAATGGAGAAGGTTTTGCATAAAGCATGCAGCGGCTTTTTGGTACAACTTGAGCAACAAACTAAGGGAGAGCCAACAAAATTTGAAGATCCAAATCTACTTCCTTTGCTTGTTGAATTTTTAGATATATTTGACGAACCGCACAACCTACCTCTTACCCGTCGGCATGATCATTGTATAATGATTCTTCCAGGCAAATCTCCAGCAAATGCTCAGCCATATCAATATCCACATCTCCAGAAGGATGAAATAGAAAGGATTTTAAAAGAGATGCTCAAAACAGGAGTTATTCGGCCAAGTTACAGCCCCTACTCTTCACCGGTGCTCCTCATACGAAAGAAGGATGGAATATGGCGATTATGTGTTGATTACCGAGCTCTCAATGGCATAACCATCAAGGATAAATACCCTATTCCAGTAGTAGATGAGTTGCTAAGGGAGCACAAATCTTTACAAAGCTGGACCTTCGATCCGGGTATCATCAAATACGAGTATAGGAAGAAGACATACCGAAAACCACCTTTTGAACACACAACAACCACTATGAATTTTTGCTTTCTTCATAAGAAGGTGGAATATCTTGGGCATATCATATCAGAGGAAGCTGTGGTAGTAGACCACTTCAAAATTGGAGCAATGCAAAACTGGCTGACCCCGTGGAACATAAAATTGCTACATGGCTTTCTGGGTTTAATAGGCTATTACTGCAAGTTCATAAAAAACTATGGAGAAATCAGTGCACCACTTACTTTCTTACTGAAAAAAGATGTCTTCCAATGGTCGGACAGAGCCTCCACTGCCTTCGACAAACTTAAGGCAGCCATGATGACGACGCCGGTGCTAACACTACCAGATTTCAACCGACCCTTCATTATTGAGGTCGACGCATCTGGAGTCGGAATTGGAGCCATTCTCATGCATGATGGTCGACCACTCATATACACTAGCAAGGCATTATCTCCCTCCCATCAAAATAAGTCAACATATGATAAGGAGATGCTCGTCATTGTGCGCGCAGCAACGAGGTGGAGACCCTACTTGATTGGTCGACGATTTCAAATTAAAACTGACCATAAAAGCCTCAAGTACTTTTTGGAGTGAAAAATATCATCCCCTGAGCAGCAAAAAAGGGTAATAAAACTTCTTGGATTTGATTATGAAATAACTTACAAAAAGGGGAAAGAGAATGTTCTTGCAGATGCGCTTTCGCAACTACCCGAGCAAGTTGAAGTTTTGGCCGTTTCACTTCCGACCAGCGACTTTCTTAAGGATATTAAGATAGAATGGCAGGAAGATTCAGAGACTAGTAAGATTATAAAAAAATTGGAGGAAGCACCAAGCCCCATGGCTCATTACAATTGGGACTCAAAAGAATTCCACTATAAGGGACGCATTGTGCTTACGATAAATTATACTTGCATCTTCACGAGCAGATTTTGGACAAAGTTATTCCATATGCAGGGTACTAAATTGAAAAGGAGTGTGGCATATCACCCATAAACCGACGGCCAGACGAAAGTTTTAAGTAGGTGCTTAGAGACAGCCCAAAGCCACCCACCAAATATGACTACCCAAAGAGAACTCTAGACCCAGCCAAGTGCCATTATTGATCGACGGATCGTGACTCGACGACGATGACCCACTAATGAAGTGCTAATACAGTGGGCGAACCTACCAATAGAAGATGCCACTTGGGAGAACTATGACGACTTGAAGATCGAATTCCCAGAATTTACGAATCATCAGCCTCGAGGACAAGGCTGATTTGAAGAGGGCGGGTCTGTTAGGACTCTAGCTTGGAGAGTCCTAATTGAGAGGGACATTCTGTTAGGACTCTAGCTAGGAGAGTCCTAATTGAGAGGGGCATTCATGTAGGAGGTGTTTTCTTAGAGAAGAATTAGGAGTTGTAAGGGAATAGGAGTCTTGACTAGGAGTCCTACTAGGAGTTGGTTAGAAGTAAGAGTCTTAAGTAGGAGTCCTATTAGGAGTTAGGGTTTAGAAGCCCTATAAATAGCCATGTATTCCTTCTCTTTTCATAGGCAATAGATGAATCTTTTCTGCAGCCTTTGAGCAGCAACTTGGAGGGAGTAACCCCTATAGAGTTCCAAGGAGGCCGATCCCCTAAAGAGATCAACCCCAAGTTTAGAATCTGCAAGGGTTCTAACATGAGTGCTTGTAAGAGTTATCTCCTAAACCCGTGAAAAGGAGAATAGGGGTGTAAGAAGGAGTTTGATCTTCGTCTATCAAAGGAAGATCGATAGTGGATACCGATAGCCTCAATGGAAGAGGAATCGGCGAAGTGGACATAGGTCACGACGACTGAACCACTCTAAAATCTGGTTTGCATTTATATTTATGCAATTTATCTTTACTACAAACCTCTTTAATTGCTTACTACTTTCAATACATTTACAAACCTGTTTCGAAGTTAAGATCTTTACAAAAAGGTTTTCGTTGGAAACGGTTTTTATCAAACGAAGTTTTAATCAAGACGTAATCTTTTTGCTGCACTAATTCAAACCCCCCCCCCCCCTCTTAGTGTCGACCCTGATCCTAACAGTCTTTAATGACCTATGAATTGACGTAAAGGACTCAAGAACAACCTTCCAAAGAACAAGAAGGATTTCGGACTTAGAACAATTAAAGATCACTCAAGCATAAGCTCAAGTGATGGTGAACTTGAACTCCTCGCTAAGAAATTTAAAAAGATTTAAAAAGTTCATGAAACAAAAATTAAAAAACAAAAAGAATACAATGTTAGGACTCTAGCTTGAAGAGTCCTAATTGAGAGGGACATTCTGTTAGGACTCTGCTAGGAGAGTCCTAATTGAGAGGGGCATTCATGTATGAGGTGTTTTCTTATAGAAGAATTAGGAGTTGTAAGGGAATAGGAGTCTTGACTATGAGTCCTACTAGGAGTTGGTTAGAAGTAAGAGTCTTAAGTAGGAGTCCTATTCGGAGTTAGGTTTTAGAAGCCCTATAAATAGCTATGTATTCCTTCTCTTTTCATAAGCAATAGATGAATCTTTTCTGCAGCCTTTGAGCAGCAACTTGGAGGGAGGAACCCCTATAGAGTTCCTAAGAGGCCGATCCCCTAAAGAGATCAACCCCAACTTTAGAATCTGCAAGGGTTCTAACACCTGGTATCAGAGCAGCGTTCTTGGCATCTCGCTGCCCTTCCACTGCCATCCATCAGCCCTCCACAACCGCCCAAAGCAATTCCCACAATTGCTTAAAAGATCGTCGCCGGATTCCGCCATCATCTCCACCACCGCGGATCATCCTTTGATCTCCCCGTGAATTGCAACAGGTTCTGGTTTCCTACCTTACTGCTGCTGCAATTTAGTTATCCTTATTTGAAAATCCAAGAAAAAACAAAAAAAACTGTTTCTATATTGCTGCATAAACCTTTCGTCACAAAGTTTTCATCTCTACGACGAAAGATACATTGCAGAATTCCAACCGCATAGCACCATCTTTTTGATCTTGCTACTGTGCATTTTCTATCCAAATTTCTATGAAATTTTTATGACATCTTTGACACTTCCTAATAGCAGATTTCCCTTTAGTTTTTTCAAAAAATTCTCAATATAAACCATTGATCTTTTACGTCTAATCTGCTATACTTGAAAATCTACACTGTAAAATTTCAGCCGCATAGCATTGTTTGTTTGATCTTGATACTATATTGTTTCTATCCAAATCTCTACGAAATTTTTATGATAGCTTTGACACTTCCTAACAGTGGATTTTCCTTTGGTTTCATCAAAAAATTCTCAATATAAACCTCTGATCTTTTACGTCCAATCTGCTATACTTAAAAATATGTGCTGCAGAAAATTTCAGCGGCATATTGTTGGCTTAACCCATCTATTTGCAATCTTTTTTGAATGAAATTTCTTATACACTTCATAGATCATCTTGGCTTCCATCTAAGATTGATATATTAAGGAATTCATGTCTAAAAATAATTTTGTGTTGCTGCAAATTTTCATCGTAACCCGCTGAAATTTTTCGACGACAATTCTGCTATCGCAACTTGCACCAATTTTCTCGCTGTTATACTGCAGAAATTCTCTTGATTAAATTAGACATCCTTGCTGTCATATAATCTGTGATATTGCTATCAATTCCCTCCTCAATTCTCTTAAGTTTTTGGTAGAAATTACATCAAGAAACCATGGTTTCTTCGACGACAATTCTACTCTTACAAGATAGCACATACTTGCTGCAACTTCCACTGATTTCTATCAAACCTTTGCTGCCATCTACCACAGATCCAAAACTTTCATCCATAGCCCTAAAACTCCACTAAACCACACCCTCAAACTGCACCCAAAACTACCACAAAACAAGCCTAAATCGTAGCCTACATCCATCGATCCACCAACCCTTTCGACCATCACTTCTCTCAACCTATACATACCTTTAACCTTACAACAAAAGAGATATCTTAACATCATAGATTTGGAGCCATATACTATGGCATCTAAGGAGGCAATCAATGCTAAATTCGAAGCCTTGGAGGCGCGAATGGAGGATAAGATTCGGATGCTCTTTACCGAACTCAGATTGAGCCGACCACTAAGCCCAAAGAAATCATATCAAGGAGAGAGCTTTGCCCAATCACACAAAGCCTAAAGATATGACTTCCAAGAGAGGGGAAGCTCTATGACCAACCCCAACTATCCATGCATGAGAGTGGACTTCCCTAGATGGGAAGAAGGAGACCCAATTGGTTGGATCTCGCGCGCGAAGCGATATTTTTGGTACCATAAAATCGCGGATGCATCTATGGTGAAAATTGCAGCTATATATCTTGAAGGGGATGCTATACAGTGGTTTGATTGGTTTGAACATACTTATGGAGTCCTTTCATGGCGACAATTCAAAGAAGGACTGCTGATCCGCTTCAGACCAACCGATTACGAGAATATTGACGGACAACTAGCAAAGATCCGACAAACCTCCACCATTCAGGAGTACTAAACCAGGTTTGAAAGGTTATCTAATCAAACTCATGATTGGTCTCAAAAACAGCTATTGAGAACCTTCATTGAGGGCTTGAAGCCGGAGATCCGAGGAGAAGTTAAAGCGCGACAACCGTATACGCTTATTGCAGCCATCTCTTTCGCACGACATCAAGAGGAGCAATTAAACCATGAAGCTCGGAGGACTAGGGTCTCTCCTCAACCAGTAATATTGAAGCCCTTAGCCCCCCCTACTGTCGACCAAGTCCCTACACCAAAGAGGTTAACAAGAGAAGAGCTTCGGGAGCGATATGCGAAGGGGTTATGTTGGCATTGTGACGAGCCGTGGATCCGTGAGCATCGCTGTAGTAAAAGGGGACTTCTTATGATTGAACCGATAGAAGAAGCGGTCATTGAACATCCAAAAGAGAGCCTTAAACATGAAGAAGAAGATGCAGAAGAAGAGCCACAACCGACCAAAGTTACGGTACATACACTAGTTGGCTACTCAATCCCACAAACGATGAAAGTTGGAGGCCTTCTCAAACAACAACCGATCACTGTTCTCATCGACACGGGCAGCACTAATAACTTCCTAAATAGTAAGGTTGCTGTCTATATGAACTTACCTATTGATAATTACAGCAGGTTTGTCGTTAAGGTCGCCAACGGACGGATTTTGAAGTGTGATCATAGGTGCCCGCAGGTGAAACTGTTGTTGCAGGACCAAGAGATAATTGCATATTTCTTCCTCCTCCCTCTTGATGATCATGAGGCCATACTCAGAATTAAATGGTTGATGACATTAGGTGATATTTCTTGGAATTTTATGCAACTAATTATAAAATTTTACAGTAAGGAGAAATAGGTGATACTGCACGGGAAACGTGAGGGCGACGTAACGACGATTTACACACAACAAATGGAGAAGGTTTTGCATAAAGCATGCAGCAGCTTTTTGGTACAACTTGAGCAACAAACTAAGGGAGAGCCAACAAAATTTGAAGATCCAAATCTACTTCCTTTGCTTGCTGGATTTTCAGATATATTTGACGAACCGCGCAACCGACCTCTTACCCGTCGGCATGATCATTGTATAATGATTCTTCAAGGCAAATCTCCAGAAAATGCTCAGCCACATCAATATCCACATCTCTAGAAGGATGAAATAGAAAGGATTATAAAAGAGATGCTCAAAATAGGAGTTATTCGGCCATGTTGCAGCCCCTACTCTTCACCGGTGCTCCTCAAACGAAAGAAGGATGGAATATGGCGATTATGTGTTGATTACCGAGCTCTCAATGGCATAACCATCAAGGATAAATACCCTATTCTAGTAGTAGATGAGTTACTAAGGGAGCACAAATCTTCACAAAGCTGGACCTTCGATCCGGGTATCATCAAATACGAGTATGCGAAGAAGACATACCGAAAACCACCTTTTGAACACACAACAACCACTATGAATTTTTGTTTTCTTCATAAGAAGGTGGAATATCTTGGGCATATCATATCAGAGGAAGGTGTGGTAGTAAACCCTTTCAAAATTGGAGCAATGCAAAACTGGCTGACCCCGAGAAATATAAAATTGCTACATAGCTTTCTGGGTTTAACAGGCTACTACTGCAAGTTCGTGAAATAATATAGAGAGATTAGTGCACCACTTACTTCCTTACTGAAAAAAGATGTCTTCTAATGGTCGGACAGAGCCTCCGCTGCCTTCGACAAACTTAAGGCAGCCATGACGACGACGCCGGTGCTAACACTACCAGATTTCAATCGACCCTTCATTATTGAGGTCGACGCATCTGGAGTCGGAATTGGAGCCATTCTCATGCAAGATGGTCGACCACTCATATAAACTAGCTAGGCATTATCTCCCTCCCATCAAAATAAGTCAACATATGATAAGGAGATGCTCGCTATTGTGCGCGCAGCAACGAGGTGGAGGCCCTACTTGATTGGCCGACGATTTCAAATTAAAACCGACCATAAAAGCCTCAAATACTTTTTGGAGCGAAAAATATCATCCCCTGAGCAGCAAAAAAGGGTAATAAAACTTCTCGGATTTGATTATGAAATAACTTACAAAAAGGGGAAAGAGAATGTTCTTGCAGATGCGCTTTCGCAACTACCCGAGCAAGTTGATGTTTCAGCCGTTTCACTTCCGACCAGCGACTTTCTTATGGATATTAAGATGGAATGACAGGAAGATTCATAGACTAGTAAGATTATAAAAAAATTGGAGGAAGCACCAAGCCCCATGGCTCATTACAATTGGGACTCAAAAGAATTACACTATAAGGGACGCATTGTGCTTACGATAAATTCTACTTGCATTTTCACGAGCAGATTTTGGACAAAGTTATTCCATATGCAAGGTACTAAATTGAAAAGGAGTATGGCATATCACCCGCAAACCGACGGCCAGACGAAAGTTTTAAATAGGTGCTTGGAGACAGCCCAAAGCCACCCACCAAATATGACTACCCAAAGAGAACTCCAGACCCAGCCAAGTGCCATTATTGATCGACGGATCGTGACTCGACGACGATGACCCACTAATGAAGTGCTAATATAGTGGGCGAACCTACCAATAGAAGATGCCACTTGGGAGAACTATGACGACTTGAAGATCAAATTCCCCGAATTCATGAATCATCAGCCTCGAGGACAAGGCTGATTTGAAGAGGGGCGGGTCTGTTAGGACTCTAGCTTGGAGAGTCCTAATTGAGAGGGACATTCTGTTAGGACTCTAGCTAGGAGAGTCCTAATTGAGAGGGGCATTCATGTAGGAGGTGTTTTCTTATAGAAGAATTAGGAGTTGTAAGGGAATAGGAGTCTTGACTAGGAGTCCTACTAGGAGTTGGTTAGAAGTAAGAGTCTTAAGTAGGAGTCCTATTAGGAATTAGGTTTTAGAAGCCCTATAAATAGCCATGTATTCCTTCTCTTTTCATAAGCAATAGATGAATCTTTTCTGCAGCCTTTGAGCAGCAACTTGGAGGGAGGAACCCCTATAGAGTTCCAAGGAGGCCGATCCCCTAAAGAGATCAACCCCAACTTTAGAATCTGCAAGGGTTCTAACACACAACTACTTACTATGAATGCAAGAAAAAGAAGGTGACTTTGGATGAATCGAGCTTCTCCGAAGACGAGGTAATCGAAAAACTCCCTTAATGGCTTTCAACGATGAGGTAATCAAAACTCCCTTAATTTATTTCAAAATTACATGATGGTTTTCATGATGCATTTCCTTTTTTTAGTTTAGAAAAAACTATTACTCTTGAAAATTGCATGTTAATAATGTTATGAAAATGCAAAAAATTAGGAATCATGTTTATCATGCTAGTAATTTTGAAAATAATCATGAAAATTGCATGTGTTATGATAAATGAACAAAATGTTAGATTTAAATCTAATGATCCTATGTATGTTTTTTCAAGAATAAATAATGTGTATCTTGATAATTTCTGATTTTGATTGAAACCATGCTTGATGTCTTAATGAAAATATTAAGAAGTTTGATATCATGCTTAATGATGATGCATGGCTTTTGTATGGAAAACTAAGCATGAAAAGTTGATTCACCTAAAAAGGAAAATGCATGACTATAATAAACAAAATGATCTTGATCGAAAATGCTTTATGGAATCAATTTTGATGATGCATAATGATGTAATTATGCAATGAAAATATTAAATATTTTGAAACCATGTTTTGATGTCATGCCCAAAGTAGTGATGCATAATGATCATGCTTAATAAATTTATATTTCGAAATTATGCAGGATGATCTTTCTGATTATCGAACTTTGCGATCTTTTGAAAGTTCTTTTTTCTGCGTTAATGAATGATGCATGGATTTGGCATAAAAGAAAAGAACATGCATGTATGAAATTAATCAATAAGTTGAAACAAAAAGAGGAAAGTATTTTTCTTGAAAACTTCTCAAATCCCTACCTTATCGATTTTTCACTAAGAGATCAATAAAATTATTTATGCAATTTTGAATCTCTTGAAAGTAATATTGAGATTTTGATGATTTAGATGATTTGAATTTGAAATGAGTTTTATCAAAATCATGATCTTGATTTCTTAGAATAACATGAGATTTCCTTTGATAATCATTTTGATTATTTAAAAGGAGATTTGTCGAAATGATTCATGGAATTTTGGATTCATGACTTGATCCTTCATTTGTTTATGAGATGGTTGAAATCTTTGTACCTTTGAATACTTCCCGTCTCCTTTCGATTTTTGAAATTATACATGTTATATGTTGAAGATTTGAAACCATGTTTTGATATCATGTATACCCAAGAAATGTTGATTTGACAAATTAAATGAATTGAAAAAGAATGATGATTTTTCTCTTGAATATAACTTGTGATATTTTTTTTATGAATCATCATCTTGATTTCTCGATATTCGATATATGAGATTTTTCTATGAATCAAGATTTTTCATACTATGATTCTTCTTGGTATTCACTAAAAAAGATGTATTCAAATTAACCATGATATGCTACTTGATATCTTGATAATTTATGACTTGAATTTTATTATGTAAAATTCCTTGTATTCATGAAATGTGTATCGCATCACCAAAATTCTCTTGATATTTTTCATGTGATAATATGAAATTATACATGAAACACTCTTGATATTATTTTGATACATACAAATGAAAAGTTATGATCATGCATGGTAGGATAAAATTTGACAAATTGATACCATCATGATATGAAATATTTATGATTTGGAATGATGAAAACAATACTTATGCTTTTTATTATAATGATGTATGTGATATAATGCATATGACGTGAATCATGATTAAAATTACTTTGATTTGAATTCAAGATTAAGTTAATTATGGCATTTTGAAATAAGAATGATTACTTACCTTTGTCATTATTTAAAAATTGACGTAAAGGGAAAAAGAGATACAAAATTATATTCTTTCCTTTTTTTTTGACAATGGCAAAGGGGGAGAAATATTGCTAGCTCAAGATGCAAAACATGCTAACTTACACTTTGCAATGAAAGCAAAATTGCTAGCTCAAACATTGCAAAGGAAGCAAAAATTTGCTAGCTTGCGACTTGCATATTTCAAGAAGCAAGAGTTACTTTCTTGAACATCTCTAATTTGCTAGCTTGCATGATGTAGAACTTGCTATCTTGAACATTACAAAGAAGTGTTATCTTGCCTCTCTTAAGAAGCAAAAATTCTAAACTTACACATCTAGCAAAATTTATAAACTTGCAAAATTTAAAATTTTTCCTAGCTTCATAATGATAAAACTAGAAATTATGTTTATTATGTAATTATTTAAACTTGTATGTCCAAACACATGAAAGGTACACTTCTCCTTTTTGTTGATGACAAAGGGGGAGAAGTATGATCATGTTATGCATGATGACGTATTGCAAATATTCATGATGAAATTTGCAATGACTTGAATTCAGCTTGAATTCAATGTTCTATCAATATGGCATATTAATAGGGGGAGTTTGTTTAAACTCTATGAGTTAAGGTTAACTCAGTCATCAATTGGTTGTCATCATCAAAAAAGGGGAGATTGTTGAATCTCGAATTTTGATGATGAAACCAATTGATAGTATTTATGTTTTGATCTGCGTTTTGAGTGATGCAGGATGCTTCGATCAGGATGAGACAATTAAAGCAGGAAGAATCATGTTGGGCCGGAGGAAAACATATCAGAAGATTGGACGTCAGGTCGGAGGATCGGTCGATGTATCGACAGAAGGCTTTAGGCCACGGGAATCGGGCTAAGAAGAGTGGATATTACGCCAAGGATATCGGAGTTGCAGAGTCAACTAGTCGATTGGGCAATAGGCTGCAAGAGAGGACGATGCGCCGAAGAATCAGACAAAGTGTCGAGGGACCAATGACATGCCGAATAACATGGTTAATGCTTAGTATTAATTGTCTAGATCGAAGTATATTTTATATGTGCAGGATTAACTATGATAGCAAGGCATGAAGCAAAATGAAGTCCCAGAGTCAAGGACGTGATTTCGTTGGGAGTTCGAGAGTTCGTTGGAAGTCCGAACGTTCGTCGAAAGTTCTGGAGGAACCAGCCAAGAAGTCTCAAAGCTTGCTAGAGAAGCTCATTGGAACTCACCAAGAAGATTGTCGTGAAGTCTAGAAGCTTGTCGGGAGTCCGCTGGAACATTGTCGAGAGATCATCGGAAGTTCGCCGGAAGATCGCCGGAAGTTCGCTAGAAGAAACTAGACTTACGGACTTGTTTAGCTTAGAATATGTCTTAGGAATCATAGTTAGCACATAATTAGGTTTGGATTTGGGCCAACCCAATTAGGGGCCAACTGGACCCATGTAAGGACTGTGTTGGGCCTAATGAGAGGCCCAAATATTGTCTCAAGAAGTGACATCGTCGTGGCATAGTCTTCGAGACTATGTCAGGCGGTGGTACCGCCAGTCTGGGTGGTTGTACCACCCCTGGCAAGGTGCCAAGCGATGGTACCGCCAATCTGGGCGATGGTACCGCCTAGTGGCCCAGTGCCAAGAGGTGGTACCACCAGATTGGGCGGTGGTACCGCCCATGCCCGGGAAACCCAAGATGAGATGTTTTTAGACTCCAAGTTTGAATCAACTTGAAGTTTAAAAGTCACAAGCATAGAGAGTTTAAAAGTGAAGAAACACTATTGCAATCTCTTTAAAAATTCCCTCCTCCACTCTAAATTTAGAATTCTATAAGAGAGGAGCGAGTGCTTGTAAGGGTTGTCTCCTAAACCCGGTAAAAGGAGAAGAGGGGTGTAAGAAAAAGGTTGATCTTTGCCTATAAAAGAAGATCGATAGTGGATGCCGGTGGCCTCGACGGAAGAGGAATCGACGAAGTGGATGTAGGTCATGACGAAGTGGATGTAGGTCACGACGACCGAACCACTCTAAAATCTTATTTACATTTTATTTGTGCAATTTAGTTGAACTACAAACCTCTTTACTTACTTTACATCCACTACGCTCTTCCATACACTTTCAAGCTATCTTTACGAAATTGGTTTTATTACAACGAAGTTTTTGAAGACATGATTTTACCGCTGCACTAATTCACCCCCTCTCTTAGTGCTGGCTTTTGATCCTAATAGGAATTTCTCAAAAGATTGTAGCAGCGTTTTCTCACTTTTAAATTCTCTATGCTTTTTTTTATTTTTTAACCAAGGATGAGAGGGGTATTTATAGGCTTCAAGTTGATTCAAACTTGGAGCCTAAAAAGGTCTCATCCCAGGTTTCTTGGGTACTAGCAATACCACCGCCATTCCTGGGTGGTACTACCGTCGTAGGATCTAGTACTGGGCAGTACCACCGCCGAACAGGGGCGGTACCACCACCCAGAATTCATGGGGTGCTGTTCCTCAGGCGGTGCCACCGTCGGCCAGGTTTTCAACACCATGGTTGGGCCTTGAATCCAGCCCAAACCAGCCAAACTTCGGGCCCAATTGGCCCCTAACATAGTTGATGGGATTACCTCCCAATCCCAACTCTAATTATGTACTAACTAAGATTCCTAAGACATATTCTAAGCAAGATAAGTCCAATTTCTTCCAGCAATCTTTCGGCGAACTTCCGATGATCTCTCGACAATGTTCCGGCAAACTCCCAACAAGCTCTTGGACTTCACGATGATCTTCTTGGCGAGTTCCGTTGAGCTTCTTTGGCAAGCTCCTGAACTTCTCAGTTGGTTTCGGTAGAACTCTTCTGACGAATGTCCGAACTTCCGACGAACTCTCGAACTCCGAACGAAATCACGTTCTTGACTCTAGGACTTCAATTTGCTTTATGTCTTGCTATCATAGTTAATCCTACACACACAAAACACACTTCGATCTAGACAATTATTACTAAGCATGAATCATGTTGTCCAGCATGTCATTGGTCCATCGACGCTTCGTCCAATTCTTCGGTGCATCATCCTCTCTTGTGGGCTATTGTCCAATCAGTCAGTTGACCTCCGTAACTCCTATATCCTTAGCGCAATATCCACTCTTCTTGGCCTAATGCTCGAATCCATGGTTCGAAGCCTTCTATCGATACGTCGACCGATCCTCCGGCCCGACGTCCAATCTTTTGACACGTTTTCCTCTGGCCCAACATGATTCTTCCTGTTTTAATTGTCTCTCCCTAATCGAAGCATCCCGTGCCACTCAAAACGTAGATTAAATCATAAACACTTATCAATTGGTTTCATCATCAAAATCTAAGATTCAATAAAATGTTTCGAAAAAAAAAATGTAATATTTTGAGGTTTCAAGGTGATTTTTTTGTTATAGAACCTCTTAAATATGATCAAAGATTCATGTGACAAGTTTTGGAATGAAAATTTTTTGTTGGCCAATTACATTAATTTTGAATAGAATTATATTGTTTTTTAACATGACAAAAAAAAAACATATAGCCTTATTAAAAATTAATATAACTGAGGAAACCTTTCAAGCTTTGGGACCAAACTTTTTTTAACCCAATTACATTGATTTTAAATAGGATTACATTATTTTTTAACACGACGAAAAAAAAATGTAAACTTATTCAGAATAAATATAAATGAGGTCAAGTTTTATGCTTTGGGCCCAAAAATTTAGATCACCTTGAAAATGAGTTGCCTAGGCCTGAATGATTTTTTTTTTGAAATATTAATAGATCAATATTAAAAAATCAACAATAAATAGGCTAAAATATTTTTAAAAAATCTTATTTATGCAATATTTTGAGGGTTTAAGAGAATTTTTATCATGAAATCTTTTAAATATAATCAAAGATTTATGTGACAAATTTTGACATTAAACAAAATTCTTTTGTCCTATGACCCAAAAAATAGTGTAACCTTATTCAAAATAAGAGTAACTGAATCAATTTTTATATTTTGGGCCCAGACATTTTAAGATACCTAGAAAATGAGTAGTGTATGTGTTAGGATCAAGAGGTCGGCACTAAGAGAGGGGGTGAATTAGTGCAGCGGATAAAAACATCGATTTCGAAAAAACTTTCGTACGATAAAAGCCGAACTCGAAAATGCTTAACTTGAAACACGTGTTCGTAAATGTATTAAAGCAGTAAACTATTAAAGAGGTTTGTAGTAAAGATAAATGATAGGAAGTAAATGCAAACCAGAGAACACGCCAATTTTATAGTGGTTCGGTCGTCGTGACCTACATCCACTTCGCTGATTCTTCTTTTGTCGAGGCCACCGGCATCCACTATTGATCTTCCTTTATAGGCAAAGATCAACCTCTTTCTTACACCCCTCTTCTCCTTTTCACGGGTTTAGGAGACAACCCTTACAAGCACTTACTCCTCTCAAACTATTCTATCACTTAGACTCAAAGAGGAGGATTCTCATAAGAGACTACAACAACGTTTTTCCCTCTTTAAATTCTCTGTGCTTCTATCTTTTAACCAGGGATGAGAGGGGTATTTATAGGCTTCAAGTTGATTCAAACTTGGAGCCTAAAAACATCTCATCCCGGGTTCCCCGGGCACGGGAGGTACCACCGCCTACGTTGGGCGGTACCACCGCCCAATGTCAATCTGACACTAACATTGCCCTGAGCGGTATCACCGCCCAATCTAGCGGAACCACCGCCTGGGGGCCAGTGCTGGGCGGTACCACCGCCCAAACTAGTGGTACCACCGCTTGACACCCTGCCAAGGGTGGTATAACCGCCCAGACTAGTGGAACCACCACTTGACACAGTCTCGAAGAGTGTGCCACGACGATGAGACTTCTTGGGGCATTGTTTGGGCCTCTCATTGGGCCCAACATAGTCCTTACATGGGCCTAGTTGGCCCCTAATTGGGTTGGCCCAAATCCAAACCCAATTACGTGCTAACTACGATTCCTAAGACATTTGCTAAGCTAAACAAGTCCCTATGTCTTAGTTTCTTCCGGCGAACTTCTGGTGATATTCCAGCGAACTTCCGACGAACTCTCGGTAATGTTTCGGTGGTATAATATCCCTCACTTTTAAAAATTTATTAATAAGAATTTATATGTAAATTGGAGGACCTATATGTAAATATAGAAATTTCAAGGACTAAACTGTTAAGTTACAAAAATAAAAAAAATAAAGAAAATCAAAATTTTCGATTTTATCCGACCGCCTCCCACGCTCTCTGTTCCCGAAACAAAGAGAGGAGCTGTGGGCCATGGGGAGAAGAAGAAGAAAAAGAGGGAAAAGAAGAGAGGAAGAAGAAGGAGAAGAAGAGGGAAAAGAGAGGGAAGAGGGAGAGGAGCGAGAGGTGGCAGCAGCTAGGGCTGCAGCACCTCTGTTTCCTACAGGTGGAAACAGAGGAGAGGTGTGGGGCGTTCGAAGAGGAGAAGAAGAAGAAGAGGTTGTGATACCTCTGTTTCCTGCAGAGGAAACAGAGGAGAGGGTGTGTGTGACATCGGGGAGGAGGAGGGAAGGAGAAGAGGAGAAGAAGAGAAGGGAAAGGAGGAGCTGCGGCTGCGGCGGTGGCAGCTGCAGCTAGAAGAGAAGGAGAGGAAGAGAAGGTGAGGAAGAAGAGAAGAAGAAGAAAGGAAGGAGAAGGAAGAGGAGAAGGGAAAGAAGCAGCTGCGGCTGCGATTGTGGCAGCTATGGCAGGGAAAGAGAAAGAGGAAGGAAGAAGGGAAGGAGAGGAAGAAGAGAAGGGGAAGAAGGGGCTGCGGCTGCAGCGATGGCAGCTACAGCTGGAAGAGAAGAAGGAGAGGAAGATAAGCAGGGGAGGAAGAAGAGGCTGCGGTTGTGGTGGCTGTGGCCATGGCTACGACTGCGATTGCGGCAGTTGCGGCTGGGAAAGAAAAGAAAGGAAGGGGGGGGGGAGGGAGGGGCTGCGGACGGGATTGCGGCCGCGGCGGCAGTGACTACGTATGCAGCAGCTGTGTCTACGAAAGAAGGGGAGGAAGAAGGCAGTGCGGTGGAAGGGGCTGCGACTATGGCAGCGGCAGCGGCGGTGGCTGTGGCAGTTGCGTTTGGCAAAGAAAACAAAGGAATGAGAGTAAGAGAGAGCAGGTGACTATGCCTCTATGTTCTGCATGAGATGCAATTGTGGAGGAAAAAGAGAAGACATGTAGAAAATGAAACAGGGAGAGGACACGGAGGAAAAGTAGAAGGATTTGGGCTGACACCTTCTTTGGATCTTCGGATCAAAATCTTTGAAAGGCAAGTGTTCTAATCCTTCCTATTGCAAGCTTTCTAATCTTTCCTATTTCAAGTGTTCCAATCCTTCCTATTGCAAGCTTTCTAATCTTTCATATTACAAGTGTTCCGATCCTTCCTATTGCAAGCTTTCTAATCTTTCCTATTGCAACTGTCCTGATCTTTCCTTACTGCAATTTTATCTCTACATTTGCTTTGAATATGAGGAACTTTGAATTGTTCTAGCCTTGCATTTGATATATCTCCTGTTTAGACGTAACGATTCGAATCTGTGTAACTTTTGAGATTCTGACCTTTTGATATCGAGCTGCCTATAACTCTTTGTTGGAAATTTCGATTCATACGAGACTTATTTTATCTGAAAATAGATTGAAATATCTTTCCATAATAGCTTTCTTGAGTATATTGGAGCACGATTGATAGTTTGAATCATTTATTCAATGTGTCTTTTGAATTCTACCAAAAATCGAGCTTTGGTTGATTTCGCATATTCTGGTTTCATTCCTTTGGAAATTGATATCCTTTAGCTTTCTTATTCAATTGAGCTTTATATTACTGCTTTGAATTCTTGTATGCTCTTTTCCTTAAAATTATTTACATTCTTGAAAACTATTGTGTAACGTTTATGCTATATCATATTGACTCATATAGGCACATGTATATCCCATTTTTCCGCATTTGCTTTTGATATGTGCCTATTCCAGTTTCATTCCTTTGGACATTGAATTCATCTAACCTTCTTATTTGAATTGAGTTATATGTGATTGCTTGGAATCTTTGAATGCTCTTGCTTTCATTTCCCTTTAAATCTGAATACAATTGTGAAAGATTATTGCTTACTTCATATTGACTCGTAAAGGTACATGTACGTTTTATTGTTCCGCGTGTGCTTCCGATATGTGCTATTCTTTGTTCATACTATCCTTTTGTACTCTAGTATTTGTGGGATATTGTGAACCTTTGCCAGAAATGGTGAAGGGAGTTATGCATAGAACATGTGATGCTCTGCCGGCCCTTATGACTTCACTCAGACGTGGGTGGATGGAGCTCCCAGACGTGGGAGACCTCCTAGACGTTGGAGACTTATGTTTGGTGTTCATTCAGAAATAGATATATCATATTATGTTATGGTCCCACATCACCTTCTGTATGTTTGATATGATATCCAAAGCTTTGGTTATGTGTTTCTATACATGCTTTGGATAAGAATGATATGAATGTAACGTCAAATTCGACGTTTGAGCTTCTATTTCGTATTCGTTCTTTGATATGCTCCGAAACATTTCATACGCCTTTGATATACTCTGAAATGTTTCATTTGCTATTGTTATGCTCCTAAATGTTCCATATGTCGTTGATATACTCCGGAACATTTCATACGCTATTGATATGCTCCAATTACTTTATGCTCCATTTGTTATGAACCAAATAGGTTTTGAATGACATGACACATATGATTTTGTATCTAATGGTATGTTATCTTGAAAATTCTTGTATTCTACCTTGTATTATGATATCTTACTTGTTTGAAACTGTTCCTTTTGTCCTGAATATACTTTGTCACTTGCTGAGCTGTTTTTAGCTCACTCCATTGTTATATAAAATCTTTCAGGTCAGCTTGTCACTCTTTGAGATGTTTGAATTGGGCTGAGGCAGTGGAGAGCTATTCAGAATTATGGGCAAGTCTTGTTGGTTATTATGTTATTTTTGTATAAGCATATTTTATATGTAATGAAATGTTGTTGATGAATCGAAATGGATATACTGTGTAAAAGTGTTAGAAGATCTCTCTTATTTGGAATTTTGGAATGTTAAATCTAGTTTACGATGATATGAACTTGTGGTAAATGGTTGAAGTTCTGATTGTATAAATTACTTAGCTTGTGGATTTATAAATGTTGTTCTTGTTTGTTAAGTTGGCTTGGATTGCCATAAATGTGAATTATCGAGTGATGTGATATATGATTATAAACTACACAGGTTTTATAGATGTAAATTTGATAGAATATTTTTCAGTATCCTCAAATGTTAGTTTGGATCCTGGATTAGTTTGTGATGAAAATTTTAATATTATCGATATTTTTGAGGGGCGTGACAAAGGTGGTATCAGAGCATGATTTGAGGATCACTGAAATATTTGATATCTTGACGTGCAAAATATATTGAGGTCTAGTGAGCTATAGTGATCAGTGAAAAGTTTCTTTGATGCATTTTAGGAATCTAGGATGACGAGGACATTTAGTCCTCCTATTTCATCTGGTTTTGATTAATTTTGTGGGATGAAAGGGGTAATCAGGGATATTGAATCAGAGTGACACAGCAGAAGCATAGTGCACCTAATCTATTGGTGGCAGAAAAATGGATGATGCAAATAGAGAAGATATTTGATGTACGAAATTGTTTCAATGATCAAAAGATTTCTTTTGCCACCTTATATTAGAAGTAGAGACTGATCATTAAAAGGAACAATGAAAAGAATATTTTAAGATCAATGGCAAGAATGACAAGGACAAGTTTACTAATAAAAATAAGATTGAAAATGAATCCGAAAGTGATGACAAGAGGGTCAAGACATTTGGATTTGAAAAAAGAAGTCACCACAAAAGACTCAATCATGTGTGAATTGCAGGTTAAATTATGAAACAAGTTTGTGTTTTCGGGTGACTAGAGCCTATTTTGCTTGTGGAAAATCGGATTAGAAAATAAAAGACTGCCCTTTGAATAAGAAGAAAGAGTCACTGCCTCTTAAATCATCAGCCCATGTCAGAGTATATGCTATCACTGAATATGATTCTAAAACTTCTAAATTAGTGATTGAAGGTATTATGCATGTTTATGAAAGAATACAAATATTTGTTTGACCATGGGTCCCATCTACGATTTGATTTGTAATATTTTGCTTATCACATGGGTATTCAACCTAGACCACTACATTATGTTCTATATGTAAATACGATCATTGGAGATTCTTTGATAGCGAACTTGAATCTGGTCCTCTTGTCTGATTTTTATTGGAGAACTTGAACTTTTGTTGATTTAGTTCTCCTAGAGATTTGGAGTTTTGATATTATACTTGGTATGGATTGGCTATCTTCCTATCATACCAGTATGGATTGGTATATAACAAATGATCACTTTTTGCATATTTGATTAGTCGATCTTTTATTTTGGGAGTATTGGACATTATTTATCTCCTTGCCTAATGTATCCCAGGATGACTTGCTTGGATTACCTCCAAAAGTGACTTTGCTTTTGATTTGGTCTTTGGGACAATCCCAATATCTAAGCCTCTCTACAAAATGATATCATTTGAGTAAGTGGAATTAGAAAAGCAACTACAAGGATTATTAAATAAGGATTTTATTTGACTTCATATTTCATCATGGGGTGCTCCGGTGTTAGTTAAAAAGATGGATGGAACATTAAGGCTTTGTATTGATTATAGATAGTTGAATCAGGTAACCATCAAAGAACGAGTATTCTCTAAAGTGACGACTTGTTTAATTAACTGCAGGGTGCACAGGTATTTTCAAAGATTAATTGAAGGTTGGGTTACTATCTATTGAGGATCAAGGAGAAGGATATTTCGGTCACTCTTGGATAATTGTATAATTGTATTGTATTGATGAAACTATTTGAGAGCAAGAGGAGGAAATAAAGAAATCATAATCCTCATCTTTTCATCGATTGAACTATGACCAATTTAGATGACTAAATTTTCTTTTAAGGGGGGGGAGAGTGTAATATCCCTCACTTTTAAAAATTTATTAATAAGGATTTATATATAAATTGGAGGGCCTATATGTAAATATAGAAATTTCAAGGACTAAACTGTTAAGTTACAAAAAGAAAAAAAATAAAGAAAATAGAAAATTTCGGTTTTATCCCACCGACTCCCATGCTCTCTGTTCCCGAAACAGAGAGAGGAGTTGTGGGCCGTGGGGAGAAGAAGAAGAAAAAGAGGGAAAAGAAGAGAGGAAGAAGAAGGAGAAGAAGAGGGAAAAGAGAGGGAAGAGGGAGAGGAGCGAGAGGTGGTAGCAGCTAGGGCTGCAGCACCTCTGTTTCCTACAGGTGGAAACAGAGAAGAGGTGTGGGGCGTTCGAAGAGGAGAAGAAGAAGAAGAGGTTGTGATAGGAAACAGAGGAGAGGGTGTGTGTGACGCCGGGGAGGAGGAGGGAAGAAGAAGAGGAGAAGAAGAGAAGGGAAAGGAGGAGCTGCGGCTGCGGTGGTGGCAGCTGCAGCTGGAAGAGAAGGAGAGGAAGAGAAGGTGAGGAAGAAGAGAAGAAGAAGAAAGGAAGGAGAAGGAAGAGGAGAAGGGAAAGAAGCAACTGCGGCTGCGGTTGTGGCAGATGTAGTTGTGGCAGGGAAAGAGAAAGGGGAAGAAAGAAGGGAAGGTGAGGAAGAAGAGAAGGGGAAGAAGGGGCTGCAGCTGCGGCGATGGTAGCTGCAGCTGGAAGAGAAGAAGGAGAGGAAGATAAGCAGGGGAGGAAGAAGAGGCTGCGGTTGTGGTGGCTGCGGCCATGGCTGCGACTGCGACTGCGGCAGTTGCAGCTGGGAAAGAAAAGAAAGGAATGGGGGGGGGAAAAAGGGGCTGCGGACGGGATTGCGGCCGCGGCGGCATTGACTGCGTATGCAGCAGCTGTGTCTGTGAAAGAAGGGGATGAAGAAGGCAGTGCGGTGGAATGGGCTGCGACTGTGGCAGTGGCAGCGGCGGTGGCTGTGGCAGTTGCGTTTAGGAAAGAAAACGAAGGAATGAGACTAAGAGAGAGCAGGTGATTATGCCTCTATGTTCTGCATGAGCTACAGTTATGGAGGAAAAAGAGAAGACATGTAGAAAATGAAATAGGGAGAGGACACGGAGGAAAAGTAGAAGGATTTGGGCTGACACCTTCTTTGGATCTTCGGATCAAAATCTTTGAAAGGCAAGTGTTCCAATCCTTCCTATTGCAAGCTTTCTAATCTTTCCTATTTCAAGTGTTCCAATCCTTCCTACTGCAAGCTTTCTAATCTTTCATATTGCAAGTATTCCGATCCTTCCTATTGCAAGCTTTCTAATCTTTCCTATTGCAAGTGTCCTGATCTTTCCTTACTGTAATTTTATCTCTACATTTGCTTTGAATATGAGGAACTTTGAATTGTTCTAGCCTTGCATTTGATATATCTCCTGTTTAGACGTAACGATTTGAATCTGTGCAACTTCTGAGATTCTGACCTTTTGATACCGAGCTGCCTATAACTCTTTGTTGGAAACTTCGATTCATACGAGACTTATTTTATCTGAAAATAGATTGATATATATTTCCATAATAGCTTTCTTGAGTATATTGGAGCACGATTGATAGTTTGAATTATTTATTCAATGTGCCTTTTGAATTCTGCCAGAAATCGAGCTTTGGTCGATTTCGCATATTCTGGTTTCATTCCTTTAGAAATTGATATCCTTTATCTTTCTTATTCAATTGAGCTTTATATTACTGTTTTGAATTCTTGTATGCTCTTGTCCTTAAAATTATTTGCATTCTTGAAAACTATTGTGTAACGTTTATGCTATATCGTATTGACTCATATAGGCACATGTATATCCCATTGTTCCGCATTTGCTTTTGATATGTGCCTATTCCAGTTTCATTCCTTTGGACATTGAATTCATCTAACCTTCTTATTTGAATTGAGTTATATGTGATTGCTTGAAATCCTTGAATGCTCTTGCTTTCATTTCCCTTCATATCTGAATACAATTGTGAAAGATTATTGCTTACTTTGTATTGACTCGTAAAGGCACATGTACGTTTTATTGTTCCGTGTGTGCTTCCGATATGTGTTATTCATTGTTCATACTATCCTTTTGTACTCTAATGTTTGTGGGATATTGTGAACCTTTGCCAGAAATGCTAAAGGGAGTTATGCATAGAGCCTGTGATGCTCTGCCGGCCCTTATGACTTCACTCAGACGTGGGTGGACGGAGCTCCCAGACGTGGGAGACTTATGTTTGGTGGTCATTCAGAAATAGATGTACTATATTATGTTATGGTCCCACTTCACCTTATGTATGTTTGATATGATATCCAGAGCTTTGGTTATGTGTTTTTATACATGCTTTGGATAAGAATGATATGAATGTAACGTCAAATTCGATGTTTGAGCTTCTATTTCATATTCGTTGTTTGATATGCTCTGAAACATTTCATACGCCTTTGATATACTCCGAAATGTTTCATTTGCTATTGTTATGCTCCTAAATGTTCCATATGTCGTTGATATGCTCCGGAACATTTCATACGCTATTGATATGCTCCAATTACTCTATGCTCCATTTGTTATGAACCAAATAGGTTTTGAATGACATGACACATATGATTTTGTATCTAATGATATGTTATCTTAAAAATTCTTATATTCTGCATTGCATTATGATATCTTACTTGTCTGAAACCGTTCCTTTTGTCCTGAATATGCTTTGTCACTTGTTGAGTTGTTTTTAGCTTACTCCGTTGTTATATAAAATCTTTCAGGTCAGCTTGTCACTCTTTGAGATGTTAGAATTGGGCTAAGGCAGTGGAGAGCTATTCAAAATTATGGGCAAGTCTTGTTGGTTATTATGTTATTGTTTTATAAGCATATTTTGTATGTAATGAAATGTTGTTGATGAATCGAAATGGATATACTGTGTAAAAGTGTTAGAAGATCTCTCTTATTTGGAATTTCGGAATGTTAAGTCTAGTTTACGATGATATGAACTTGTGGTAAATGGTTAGAATTCTGATTGTATAAATTACTTAGCTTGTGGATTTATAAATATTGTTCATGTTTATTAAGTTGGCTTGGGTTGCCATAAATGTGAATTATCGAGTGATGTGATATATGATTATAAACTGCACAGGTTTTATAGATGTGAATTTGATAAAATGTTTTTCAGTGTCCTCAAATGTTAGTTTAGATCCTGGATTAGTTTGTGATGAAAATTTTAATATTATCGATATTTTTGAGGGGCGAGACAGGCGGACTCTCGACAAGATCCTGGACTTCACGATGATCTTCTTGGCGTGTTCCGACGAGCATCTCTGGGAAACTCTGAGACTTCTTGGTTGGTTCCGCCAGAACTTCTGACGAATGTCCGGACTTTCGACGAACTCTCGAACTCCCAACGAAGTCGCGTCCTTGACTCCAGGACTTCATTTTGCTTCATGCATTGCTATCATAGTTAATCCTATACATGTAAAAACATACTTCGATCTACACAATTAATACTAAGCATTTATCATGTTGTCCGGCATGTCAATGGTCCCTCGACGCTTCGTCTGATTCTTCGACACATTGTCCTCTCATGTGGCCTATCGCCCAATCGGCCAGTTGACTCTACAACTTCGATATCCTTTGCACAACATCCACTCTTCTTTGCCCGAAGCCCGAATCAATGGCCCGAAGCCTTTTGTTGATCTATCGGCTCGACGTCTAATCTTCTGACATGATTTCCTCCGGCACAACATGATTCTTCCTACTTTAATTGTCTCATCCTAATCGAAGCATCCTACGTCATTCAAAACACAAATTAAATCATAAACAATTATTAATTGGTTTCATCTTCAAAATACGAGATTCAACAATCTCCCCCTTTTTTATGATGACAACCAATTGATGATGGAGTTAATCTTAACTCCGGGAGTTTAAATAAACTCCCCCTATCAATATGCATATAACTCTTGGATTAAAAAATTCAAGCAACATCAACATGTCATGATCAAATCATGCATGACATCAACATACTTCTCCCCCTTTGTTATCAACAAAAAAGAGAAGTTCCAACTATCATGTGTTTAGATATAATGGTTTCAAATCATTGCATGAAAAACATATTATCAAGTTTTATTATGTTTAGCAAGTGTTACATCATGCAAGCTATCAAGTTTTAGATATGTTCAAGAAAGCAACACTTCCTTCTTGAAATATGCAAGTTGCAAGCTAGCAATTTTTTTCTTCCTTTGCAATGTTTGAGCTAGTAATTTTGCTTCCGTTGCAAAGTGCAAGTTAGCATGTTTTATCTCTTTTCATGATGTGCACGCTAGAAATTCTTTCTCCCCCTTTGTCATTGGCAAAAAGAAGGAAAGATCCTTTACATCAATTTTCAAATTATGACAAAGGTAAGGTAATAACGCCGTGAATATCAAAACAATTTTTCATTATGGATATTTCATCATTGCATGCATCAAAATAATATCAGGAGTGTTTCATGCATTCATATCATCACATAAAGAATATCAAAAAGAACTTGGTGATGAGATATACTTCATAAATTCAAAGAATTTTATATAATAAAATTCAAGTCATAAACCTTAAAAGATGTCATGAGTGAACACATAAACGATCTTGATTCATATATAATATCTCTCAATTCATTATGAATCATAAAAATTATAATTCTGAAAAATCATGATTCATGGACAAAAAGATTATCGATTCATGCATTTGAATAAATATTTTTTAAATCATCACTTCAACTCATCATGCATAATTTCAACATATAAAATCATTAAACATGATACAATCATTTATTTTCCAAACATTCATCATTATTTTCAACTCATTCAATTTATCAAATTAACACAATATCATGAGTATTTCATGATTTCATACAATCACATAAAGGGATAACAAGAAGAATTGGTGATGAGATATACAAATCATGAAGACAAATTGTGAATATTAAGAGACATATTATGATTCTTTTTAGATAACTCAAATAGTGAAAAGAAAGAATCATATTAAACAATCTTGATTTATAAAAAGAATACTCAAGTTATAATTTCAAGAAATCAAGATAAAGCTTATTTGAATTTAAATCATCAAATCAAGATCATTTTTAAGAGATTCACAAAAGTGATACAAATAGATTCATTAATCTCCTTTTTGAAAAAATCAATAAAGTAGAGAAATTTTTCATGGAGAAAGCCTTTCTCTTTTTAGTTTGTTTCATATAAGCATTTCTTTGTCCTTTTTATGCCAAAAACTATATATATCATCAATCATTTAGGACCAAAAAATAAATTTCATCATAAAAACCATCAAGATCAATAAACCATAAATTACTTAAAAATCATCATACATAATTTTGAAATATAAAACCATTAAACATGATTTCATATCAATATGCTCAAGTTTTTGTATGAAAACCATCCATCTTGTTTAAAACCGAAAAAACAACATTTCATCATGAATAACTTCAAAGTCTCAATCATAGTATAAAATCATCAAGCATGATTTCATTCAACATAAATCATCTTCAATCAAAATCATGAAATCATCAAGATACACATTAATGCTTCTTAAACTAATCTTGTTAGGTATACAAGCATTAGATATATATATATCTATCATTTTATTGCATTATTACATCATTAAAACACCAAGCATGATTTCATTAGGCATTTTTAATCAAAATCATTTTGTTTATCATAAACATGCAATTTTCATGATTATTTTTATAATTACTAGAATGATAAGCATGATTCCTAATTTTTATATTTTTTTCATTATTAAACATGTAATTTTTAAGAAAATTAATTCTAAATAAAAAAATACATCATGAAAAGCATCATGTAATTTCGAAATAAACTAAGGGTATTTTGATTACCTCATCGTCGAATGCCGTTAAGGCGTAGTTTGCCACATTGCATTTGTTGATTTTCTCCTCAACTTCGGAGGAGCTCGATTCATCTCAATTTGTGTTCTTCTTCTTGCATTCAAAACAAGTAGTTACGTTCTTTTTGTTCTTTAATTTTTGTTTCGCTAACTTTTTAAATTTCTTAGTGAGTTCAAGTTTACCATCACTTGAGCTTATGCTCGAGTGGTCTTCAAATGTTCTAAGTTCAAAATCCTTCCTATTCTTTGGAAGGTGGTTCTCAAGTTATTTTCGTGCATTGCAAGTCATTTCGTAGGTTATTAAAGACCTTATAAGTTTGAGTGGAAAATAGTTTAAGTTCTTTGATTCTTGAATAGCCATTATTTTCAAATCCTAATTTTTAGAAAGCGATCGTAAAATCTTGTTAACGAGTTCAAAATTCGAAAAGCATTTGCCAAGAGCTTTTAAACTATTGATGACATTCGTAAAGCGGTTGTACATGTCAATAATAGTTTCGCTCGGCTTCATTTGAAACAGCTCGAAATCATGCATTAAAAGATTAATCCTCGAAACTTTTACTCTACTAGTGCCTTCGTATGTGATTTCGAGAGTGTGCCATATATCGAAAGCCATTTCGCACAAAGAAACGCGATTAAACTCGTTTTTGTCTAAGGCACAAAATAGAGCGTTCATAGCTCTAGCATTTAAAGAAAATGTCTTTTTCTCCAAATCATTCCAATCTTACGATAAAACTGATTTATGTCTAAACGCCGATTCAGAAAGTGCAAAGCTTGAAACTCGATCGTATATGCGCAGAAAGCAGTAAGCTTTTGAGGAGATTTACAGTAAGGATAAGATGCTCAAAGTAAATGCAAACCGAGATTTAGAGTGGTTCATTCAATCTTGACCTACTCCACTTTTGGCTTCCTCCACCGACAAGGTCACCGACGTCAACTAGAGGCCTTCCTTCAATAGGCGAAGGCCAACCACCCTTTTACAGTTTCACTCCTTTTGACGGGCTTAGGAGACAACCCTTACAGAATTTTCTCTCCTCTCTTTAAAGATCAGAACTTGGAAGAAAAGAGGGAGAAGAACTTTTGGCCTTTACAATAATTTTGAGCTCTAAGAATCACAGAATAAGATCAAGATTTCGGTGTGTGTATGTTGCCTTTCAGTGTTGAATGGGTGGGGTATTTATAGGCCCCAACCCAGTTTGAAATTGGAGCTCAAAACTGTCAATTCCCGGAATTCCGAGATCTGGCAGTTGCACCTCCTGACTGGAGCGGTTGCACCGCCTGGCAGAGCTCGAAGACTGAGCCTCTAGGCGGTGCCACCTCTTGTCAGGGGCGGTTGCACCTCCTGCCAGAGCTCGAAGACCGAGCTCAGGCGGTGCCACCTCCTGACTGAGGCGGTTGCACCGCTCAGCCAGAGCTCGGAGACCGAGCCCAAGCAGTGCCACCTCTGTCAGGGGCGGTTGCACCTCCTGCCAGAGCTCGAAGACTGAGCTCAGGCAGTGCCACCTCCTGACTGAGGCGGTTGAACCACCTGGCAGAAATCAGGGTCCGAATGGGTTGATCCATTCGGCCCAATTTGGGTTTTTTCAGGGGCCCAATTGCCCCAAGATTAAGTTAATGGGATCACCTCCCATTTCCAACTTAATCATTGTGCTAACTAAGATTTTTCCTAAGATATTTACTACAACTTGCTCCGGTGCGTCAATCGCTTCTTCCGGCGAGCTTCCGGCGAACTTCGGTCGATCATCCGATGAACCCTCGGTGATGCTCCTGCGGACTTCCGGCAAACTCCTGAACTCACGACGATCCACTTGGCGAGTTCTGACGAGCTTCTTTGGCAAGCTCATGGACTTCTCGGATTCGTTCCCGCAGAACCTCCGACGACTGTCCGAACTTCCGTCGAACTCTCGAACTCCCAACGTGATCATTGTCTTGACTCCGGTGCAACTCCTGTTACATATCTTATTTTCATCGTAGTTAATCCTGCAAACTTATCTCAACATATAGATTAGATAACAAATGACAATTGACTTCATCATCAAAATCCGAGATTCAACAATCTCCCCCTTTTTGATGATGACAATCAATTGATAATGGAGTTAACCTTAACTCCCCCTGTCTATATGCCATACTTGAGATAAGTCATTCTTGAATTCAAAACCTTTGAATTCAAGAGACATATTAATAAGTTAAAATCATTTAAACTTATCAATACTCCCATCATGATTCCCATCATGATGTTTCTCTCTGAAGATGATGTCAAGGCTTGACATTCATTTTCAAATTTTACATAATAGGTTTGAATGATGGTAATAGTAGCAATTCATCATATTGTAAGATATCAACATGTAAAACTACGAAGTAAGATTTTGATATCATTACATGATACAAACAAGGCATAATGCAAATTATAGCAATCATAGCATCAATTCATATATCTCTTGGTGATGTAAGCATGGCATTAATACTCATATATTTCTCCCCCTTTGTCATCAACAAAAAGCATGGTAATTGTAATAGCAAGAGAACAATAAGCGAATTTTGAGCATAAGTGTGATAGTTGTTCATGCCTTTACATGTTATTTTCCAAGCATATCTTTCATGATACATAGATTGCTTTGAATACTTCTTCCTTTTTATTTGTTATAATCTTTTTGCATGAAGGAGGAAGGCTATTTGTGAAGTTAAAATCGATGAGAGATTAAATCATGCTTCATTTTTACAAGGATCAAGATATGTATGTGAAACAAATCTTTGCAAGTAAAAACACTATCATCCATATTTCAAGTTGGAATTTATAAGCAGGAATCATTTCATCAAATCCATTTCAGAAAAATATTTTTCATAAGTGTATGAGAAAATCCGATTGTTAGGATACCAATTGTTAAGCGAATCCGAAAATGAAATTAACACTTTCATGCATTCGGACAAGACTATGCTATTGATTTTCAAATACAATCGTGAAAACAAAACATGCTTATTGTTATGGAAATTTTTTTATTCAACACATAATTTCCAACATGTTATTTAGGCATGTAATGGCAATCAAGTGATTTGATCATTCAATAAAGTCCGAAAGATAATTTTAACTAGTTTATGTATTCGGACACATCAACATTCCTAATTCTCTTCTTATGAAATCAAATTGTTCTTCATTTAGAGGTTTTGTAAAAATATCAGCTAGTTGATGTTTAGTATCAATGAACTCTATGATTACATTATGATTAGTAACATGATCTCGTATAAAGTGATGTCTAATATCAATATGTTTTGTTCTTGAGTGTTGTATAGGATTCTTCGTTAAGCATATTACACTTGTGTTATCACATTTAATGGGAATATTTTTAAGATGAATTTTATAATCTTCTAAGGTGTTTTTCATCCATACAACTTGTGCACAGCATGCACTTGCTGCAATATATTCAGCTTCGGTTGTTGATAGTGCAACCGAGTTTTGTTTCTTAGATGACCAGGAAACAAGGGCATGTCCTAAAAATTGACATGTTCCTGATGTGCTTTTTCTATCTAGTTTATAGCCAGCAAAGTCCGCATCAGCATAAGCAATTAACTCAAGATTATTTGATTTTGGGTACCATAATCCTAGATTTGTGGTACCATTAAGATATATAAGTATTCTTTTAACTGCTTTGAGATGAGATATCTTAGGGTTTGATTGAAATCTAGCACAAAGTCCTACACTGAACATGATATATGGTCTAGTTGCATTGAGGTAAAGTAAACTTCCTATCATGCCCCTATAAGTTTTTTGATCGAAGCTTTCTCCACTTTCATCGATTTCTAACTTAGTGGAGGTGTTCATAGGAGTGTTAATAGCTTTTGAGTTATTCATATTAAACTTTTTTAGCAAATTCATAGCATATTTAGTTTGACTAATAAAGATGTCATTGCTTAGTTGTTTGATTTGTAAGCCTAAGAAGAATGTTAATTCTCCCATTAAACTCATTTCGAATTCAAGACTCATAGTTTTAGCAAAAGATTCACAAAGAGATTCATTCGTAGAACCAAAGATAATATCATCAACATAAATCTGAACAATGAGAAAATCATTTTCAAAATTCTTGATGAACAATGTAGTATCAACCTTGCCTTTTGTGAAATTATTTTTGATAAGAAAAGAACTAAGTCTCTCATACCAAGCCCTCGGAGCTTATTTTAAACCATAGAGAGCTTTAGTTAATCTAAACACATGATTAGGGAGGCTATTATTTTCAAATCCAGGAGGTTGTTCAACATAGACTTCTTCGGAAATAAAGCCATTTAGAAAAGCGCTTTTAACATCCATTTGAAATAATTTAAAATTATTACTACTAGCGTAGGCAAGGAGCATCCTTATGGCTTCTAATCGAGCCACAGGAGCGAAGGTTTCTTCGTAATCGATACCTTCTTCTTGGTTGAAACCTTTGGCCACTAATCTAGCCTTGTTTCTAACCACGATACCATATTCATCTTGCTTGTTTCTAAAAACCCATTTAGTACCAATAACTAAATGGTCATTTGGCCTAGGAACAAGCTTCTACACCTCATTTCTCTCAAATTGATTTAATTCATCTTGCATTGCGATAATCCATGAATCATCTTTCATGGCTTCGTCAACACATTTGGGTTCAATTTGGGAGAGAAAAGCGGCGTTGGAACAAAAATTTTTAAGAGAAGAACGTGTTTGAACCCCCTTTGATGTGTCTCCTAAGATTAGCTCCTTAGGATGAGCATCTATATACTTCCAATCCTTGGGTAAGGATATTTCGGAAGTGGATGCATTCAAGTTGCTAGTTGGAGACGGGGTTTCATTTAAATTCAAGGAATCAAAATTAACATCATCATCAAAATCGTTTTTCCTGATTTCGGAAATCTCATTAAAGACGACATGAATGGATTCTTCAATAATTAAAGTTCTTTTATTGAAGATACGAAAAGCTTTAGAAACCGAAGAATAAAAGAAAGATTCCTTCATCGGATTTAGCATCAAATTTTCCTATGTTATCTTTTTCATTCAAGATAAAACACTTACACCCAAAGACTTTAAAATATGAAATATTGGGTTTTTTGTTGTTCCATAACTCATAGGGAGTTTTGGTGAGTAAGGGTCTTACTAGAACTCTATTCAAAATATAGCATGCAGTATTTACGGCTTCGGCCCAAAAATATTTTTGTAGGCTATGTTCATTCAACATAGTTCTTGCCATTTCTTATAAATTTCGATTTTTTCTTTCTACTACTCCATTTTGTTGAGGATTTCTAGGAGTAGAGAAATTATGGTTGTATCCATTGAGTTCACAAAATTCTTGGAAATCATGGTTCTGAAATTCACCACCGTGATCACTTCTAATTGACGAAATCATAGAACCCTTCTCATTCTGAACAAGTTTACAAAACTTGGTAAAATATCTAAAGCATTCATTTTTCTGTTTTAAGAAGTAAGTCCATGTGTATCTGTTATAGTCATCCACAATGATGAAGGCATATTTGCTACCTCCTAGGCTTGATGTAGAGATTGGTCCGAACAAGTCCATATGGATCAATTGTAAGGGCCTAGAGGTGCTTATTTGATTCTTAGATTTGAAACTGCCCTTAATTTGTTTACCTAATTGGCAAGCATCACATACATTATCTTTGATGAACTTGATATGAGGAATTCCTCTTACAAGTTCTTTAGATGATATTTGAGTGATTAGTTTCATGCTAGCATGACCTAATCTTCTATACCATAGCCAAGCATCCTCATTCAAAACCGAAAATCATATTTCATTACACAAATCATTGATGTCAATAGTGTATACGTTATTTTGTTTTAATGCAATAATAGACGTGTTTTTGTGTGGTTTTTCAATGATGCAAGCATTAGATTCGAATATGACAATATATCCTTTATCACATAATTGACTAATGCTCAAGAGGTTATGTTTTAAACCATCAACTAACAAAACATCTTCGATAAAGAAGTTGGATTTGTTACCTATGGTTCCTTTGCCAATGATTTTACCCTTGTTGTTGTCTCCGAAGGTGACATAGCCTTCGTCTATGCTAGTGAGCTTAGAGAATTGAGATGGATCTCCGGTCATATGCCTTGAGCATCCACTATCAAGGTACCATCTCTTGCTCCTAGCTTGCGATGGTATACGTTTCTACAAGAAAGGATGATTTTTAGGTACCCATTTGCTTTTGGGTGCCTCAAAAATAGATCTACATTGTTTATCATGTTGCATAGAATTTATCATGGTTCCTTTAGAAACCCAAATTAATTTGTTTGGACTAATTTTCTTGAATGGATAATAATGCGTTTTGTGTCCAAGTTTGCAACAAAAGTTGCATTTGCTTTGGTGTCGAACATGTAAGATAAGGCCTTTTATGAAGGTGGTTGGATTTTGGTGAGGACTTCTCACAAATCCGATTCCACTTCTTTTGGGAACGTGACCCTTATTTGCAAGGATCATGTTCAAGGACTTGCTACCAACCTCGAATTTCTTCAAGGTGTCCTTAAGTAGCAAGTTTTCGTTTTGGAGGGTTTCTAGATCATGGCATTTTATGCATGAACCTAAACTATCATGATATTCAGTTTTTAACTTATCGAAATTACAAGTAAGACTATCATGCTCCTTTTTTAGCAATTTGTATTTTCTGCTAATAATCTTGCATTCATCAAATAAGTCATGGAAGGCATTTAATAATTCATCAAATGATAAATTTGCATCTATTAAATTTGTTACCTCCTCTCCGATGGCCATTAAGGCGTAATGAGCAACTTGCTCGGTGTTGGACTCCTCTTCTTCGGACACGCTCGAGTCATCCCATGTTGCTTTGAGCACCTTCTTCTTTGATGTTCTCTTTTTTACTTGGGGACAATCACTCTTGTAGTGTCCCGGCTTCTTGCACTCATAGCAAATAACTTGATCCTTCTTGGGTTCAAGTTTATTTTTTTTGTCATTCTTAAACTTGTTTCTTTTAATGAATTTTTTAAATATTCTTGTTAGAAGTACCAAGTCATCGTCACAGTCCTCATCACTTGAGTTTTCTCTCAAGTGGTCTTCTGAAGTTCTAAGTGCCATATCCTTCCTGTTCTTTGGAAGGATGTCTTCTTGCTCTTCATGAGCTTTGCAAGTCATCTCGTAGGTCATTAATGACCCGATTAGTTCTTCAAGAGGGAAGTTGTTTAGATCTTTCGCCTCTTGAATAGCAGTGACTTTAGGATCCCAACTCTTAGGAAGGGATCTTAAAATCTTATTTACGAGCTCAAAATCAGAAAAACTTTTTCCGAGTCCTTTTAGACCGTTGACGACATCTGTGAAACGGGTAAACATGTCGCCAATAGTCTCACTTGGTTTCATCCGGAAAAGTTTGAAAGAATATAACAAAAGATTGATTTTTTACTCTTTCACTCTACTTGTGCCTTCGTGAGTCACTTCAAGTGTGTGCCAAATATCAAATGCGGTTTCACAAACCGAAACACGGTTGAACTCATTTTTATCAAGTGCACAAAATAAGGCATTCATAGCCTTTGCATTAAGAGCGAAAGCCTTCTTCTCCAATTCATTCCAATCGATCATTGGAAGAGAAGACTTCGAAAATCCATTTTCGACAAGATTCCAAAGTTCAAAATCCATAGAAATAAGAAAGATCCTCATTCGGGTCTTCCAATAGGTGTAGTCCGTCCCATTGAATATGGGTGGACGTGTAATAGAATGGCCCTCTTGGTTTCCGGCGTATGCCATCTCTCTTGGGTTTTAGTCCGTTTAAGAGTTAACCTCGCTCTGATACCAATTGTTAGGATCAAGAGCACTAAGAGGGGGGGGGGGGGTGAATTAGTGCAGCGGAAAACCTTCTACGATAAAAATCGCATTCGTTCGATAAAAGTGATTTCGGTAGGAAAGCCGATTCGTAAATCACTTTAACTTTTGATTAAGCGAGATGCAGCGAAGATATAAGTGCAGTTTGCAATTATGGTTCAAATCAGATAGTAGGCGCAAACTGAAATATGATATTCGTATGAAGAAACCGATTTACGACTAAATGTTGATTCGTAAATCACTTGACTAAGCGAGATGCAGTTAAAACAAGGATATAAAGGCAGTTTACAGTTATGATAGAAATCAAAACGTAAACGTAAACTGAAATATGATGATCGTACGATAAAACTGATTTACGTTTAAACGCCGATTCGGAAAGTGCAAAGCTTGAAACCCGATCGTATATGCGCAGAAAGCAGTAAGCTTTTGAGGAGATTTGCAGTAAGGATAAGATGCTCAAAGTAAATGCAAACCGAGATTTAGAGTGGTTCGGTCAATCTTGACCTACTCCACTTTTGGCTTCCTCCACCGACGAGGTCACCGACGTCAACTAGAGGCCTTCCTTCAATAGGCGAAGGCCAACCACCCTTTTACAGTTTCACTCCTTTTGACGGGCTTAGGAGACAACCCTTATAGAATTTTCTCTCCTCTCTTTAAAGATCAGAACTTGGAAGAAAAGAGGGAGAAGAACTTTTGGCCTTTACAAAAATTTTGAGCTCTAAGAATCACAGAATAAGATCAAGATTTTGGTGTGTGTATGTTGTCTTTCAGTGCTGAATGGGTGGGGTATTTATAGGCCCCAACCTAGTTTGAAATTGAAGCTCAAAACTGTCAATTCCCGGAATTCCGAGATCTAGCGGTTACACCTCCTGACTGGAGCAGTTACTCCTGTTAGGATCGGAGCGGCACTAAGAGGGGGGGGGTGAATTAGTGCAGCGGATTAAAACTTCGATTTTAACAAAATCTTTCGTACGATAAGAACGGAACTTGAAAAGTTTAACTTGAAAGCGTATTCTTAAAGTTGCGCAGCAAGGGTAATAAGGAACTAAAGCAGTAAGAAGATTTGCAGTAATGTAAATGACAATAATAAAATGCAAACCAGAGATTACGCCGATTTTTAGAGTGGTTCGGTCAAATGACCTACTCCACTTGCGATGCCCCTCTTCGATGAGGCTCCCACCTTCCACTAGCAAATCTCTTGAAATGGAAGGGTAAACACCCCTCTTACAACCTTTTACAAGCAGTTCAACCTCTTACAAATTTTCAATAGGAAAGAAGGAGGAGAACTCTCTAGCAAATTGAAAACAAGACTTGCTAAGACTTTCTAATACTTTTCTCTCAATCAAAATGCTTTTCAAAAGTTGTAACCTCAGCTGAGATTTGAGGGGTATTTATAGGCCTCAAGAGGATTCAAATTTTGGGCTCCAAAATTTGAATTCTCTTAGGGTTCCCGGTGTTGGAGGTGCCACCGCCCAGCCAAGGAGGTGTCACCGCCCAGCTCTTGGGTGCTGGGCGGTGCCACCGCCTGGCACTCCGATTTCACTGGTTTGGCTTAATTTACGCCCAAACCATATCTGACTTTGGGCCCAGTTGGCCCCTAACCAGGATATAGGATTATCTCTTAATCCTAATCCTAATTACAAGTGAACTACATAACAAAAACACATCCTAAGCAAGCTTTCAACCGCGAATGTCGAGTCTTGTTTCGGCGAGCTTTCCGACGAGCTTCTTCCGACGGACTCCCATCAAGCTCCCGATCTTGTGATGACTTTAACGAGTAGCTGAGCCTTCTCGGTGATCTCCGTGAACCTCCGACGATCTCTTCGGCGAACTTCCGAAAATTCCGATAGGTTCCCGATTTCTTCTCGGTTGGTTCCGGCAGCATCTCCGACGATTCTTCGGACTCTTAAACGTCCATCGATCTTGACTCCGGTTCTCTTGCTTTATGTTTTCTGGTTATCGTAGTTAATCCTGCACACTTAACTCAATAATATGGATTAGATCAATTAACCCATCAATTGATTTCATCATCAAAATCCGAGATTCAACAGCTCCGCCTGGCAGAGCTCGAAGACTGAGCCTCTGGGCGGTGCCACCTCCTGTCAGGGGCGGTTGCACCTCTTGCCAGAGCTCGAAGACCGAGCTCAGGCGGTGCCACCTCCTGACTGAGGCGGTTGCATCGCTCAGCCAGAGCTCGGAGACCGAGCCCAGGCGGTGCCACCTCTATCAGGGGCGGTTGCACCTCCTGCCAGAGCTCGAAGACTGAGCTCAGGCGGTGCCACCGCCTGACTGAGGCGGTTGAACCGCATGGCAGAAATCAGGGTCCGAATTGGTTGATCCATTCGGCCCAATTTGGGTTTTTTTAGGGGCCCAATTGCCCCAAGATTAAGTTAATGGGATCACCTCCCATTTTCAACTTAATCATTGTGCTAACTACGATTTTTCCTAAGATATTTACTACAACTTGCTCCGGTGCGTCAATCGCTTCTTCCAGCGAGCTTCCGGTGAACTTCCGTCGATCATCCGATGAACCCTCGGTGATGCTCCTACGGAATTCTGGCAAACTCCTGGACTTGCGACGATCCACTTGACGAGTTCCGACGAGCTTCTTTGGCAAGCTCATGGACTTCTCGGATTCGTTCCCGCAGAACCTCCGACGACTGTCCGAACTTCTGTCGAACTCTCGAACTCCCAACGTGATCATTGTCTTGACTCCGACGCAACTCCTATTGCATATCTTATTTGCATCGTAGTTAATCCTGCACACTAATCTCAACATATAGATTAGATAACAAATGACAATTGACTTCATCATCAAAATCTGAGATTCAACACTACCGACAAGATCCTGGACTTCACAATGATCTTCTTGGCGAGTTCCGACGAGCATCTCTGGTAAGCTCTAAGATTTATTGGCTGGTTCCGCCAGAACTTCTGACGAATGTCTGGACTTTCGACGAACTGTCGAACTCCTAACGAAGTCGCGTCCTTGACTCCGGGACTTCATTTTGCTTCATGCCTTGCTATCGTAGTTAATCCTGTATATGTAAAAACATACTTCGATCTAGATAATTAATACTAAACATTAATCATGTTGTCCGGCATGTCATTGGTCCCTTGACACTTCGTCCGATTCTTCGACACATTATCCTCTCATGCGGCCTATTGCCCAATCGGCCAGTTAAATCCGCAACTCCGATATCCTTAGCGTAATATCCACTCTTCTTTGCTCGATGCCCGAATCCATGGCCCGAAGCCTTCTGTCGATACGTCGACCGATCTACCGGCTCGACGACCAATCTTTTGACATGTTTTCCTCCAGCACAACATGATTCTTCCTACTTTAATTGTCTCATCCTGATCGAAGCATCCTGAGTCATTCAAAACACAGATTAAATCATAAACAATTATCAATTGGTTTCATCATCAAAATACGAAATTCAATAATCTCCCCCTTTTTGATGATGACAACCAATTGATGACGGAGTTAATCTTAACTCCCGGAGTTTAAATAAATTCCCCCTATCAATATGCATATAACTCTTGGATTAAAAAATTTAAGCAACATCAACATGTCATGATCAAATCATGCATGACATCAACATACTTCTCCCCCTTTGTCATCAACAAAAAGTAGAAGTTCCAACTATCATGTGTTTAGACATAATGGTTTCAAATCATTACATGAAAAACATAATATCAAGTTTTATTATGTTTAGCAAGTGTTACATCATGCAAGCTATCAAGTTTTAGATATGTTCAAGAAAGGAACACTTCTTCTTGAAATATGCAAGTTGCAAGCTAGCAATTTTTTTCTTCCTTTGCAATATTTAAGCTAGTAATTTTGCTTCCATTGCAAAGTGCAAGTTAGCATGTTTTATCTCTTTTCATGATGTGCACGCAAGAAATTCTTTCTCCCCCTTTGTCATTGGCAAAAAGAAGGGAAGACCCTTTACATCAATTTTCAAATTATGACAAAAGTAAGGTAATAACACCGTGAATATCAAAATAATTTTTCATCATGAATATTTCGTCATTGCATGCATCAAAATAATATCATGAGTGTTTCATGCATTCATATCATCACATAAAGAATATAAAAAAGAACTTGGTGATGAGATATACTTCATAAATTCAAAGAATTTTATATAATAAAATTCAAGTCATAAACCTTAAAAGATGTCATGAGAGAACACATAAACGATCTTCATTCATATATAATATCTCTCAATTCATTATGAATTATAAAAATTATAATTCCGAAAAATCATGATTCATTTGGACAAAAAGATTATCGATTCAGGCATTTGAATAAATATTTTTTAAATCATCACTTCAACTCATCATGCATAATTTCAACATGTAAAATCATTAAACATGATACAATCATTTATTTTCCAAACATTCATCATTATTTTCAACTCATTCAATTTATCAAATTAACACAATATCATGAGTATTTCATGATTTCATGCAATCACATAAAAGGATAACAAGAAGAATTGGTGATGAGATATACAAATCATGAAGACAAATTGTGAATATTAAGAGACATATTATGATTCTTTTTAGATAACTCAAATAGTGAAAAGAAAGAATCATATTAAACAATCTTGATTTATAAAAGAATACTCAAATTATAATTTCAAGAAATCAAGATAAAGCTTATTTAAATTTAAATCATCAAATCAAGATCATTTTTAAGAGATTCATAAAAGTGATACAAATAGATTCATTAATCTCCTTTTTGAAAAAATTGATAAAGTAGAGAAATGTTTCAAGGAGAAAGATTTTCTCTTTTTAGTTTGTTTCATATAAGCATTTCTTTGTCCTTTTTATGTCAAAAACTATATATATTATCAATCGTTTTGGACCAAAAAATAAATTTCGTCATAAAAACCATCAAGATTAATAAACCATAAATTACTTAAAAATCATCATACATAATTTCGAAATATAAAACCATTAAACATGATTTCAAATCAATATGCTCATGTTTTTGTATGAAAATCATCCATCTTGTTTAAAACCAAAAAAGCAACATTTTATCATGAATAACTTCAAAATCTCAATCATAGTATAAAATCATCAAGCATGTTTTCATTAAACATAAATCATCTTCAATCAAAATCATGAAATCATCAAAATACACATTAATGCTTCTTAAACTAATCTTATTAGGTATACAAGCATTAGATATATATCTATCATTTTATTGCATTATTACATCATTAAAATATCAAGCATGATTTCATAAGGTATTTTTAATCAAAATTATTTTATTTATCATAAATATATAATTTTCATTATTATTTTTAAAATTACTAAATGATAAGCATGATTCCTAATTTTTATATTTTCATTATTAAACATGTAATTTTTAAGAAAATTAATTCTAAACAAAAAAATACATCATGAAAAGCATCATGTAATTTTGAAATCAACTAAGGGTATTTTGATTAACTCATCATCGCCTTTGTTGATTTTCTCCTCAACATCGGAGGAGCTCGATTCATCCCAATTTGTGTTTTTTCTTCTTGCATTCAAAACAAGTAGTTGCGTTCTTTCTGTTCTTTAATTTTTGTTTCACATACTTTTTAAATTTCTTAGTGAGTTCAAGTTCACCATCACTTGAGCTTATGCTCGAGTGGTCTTCAAATGTTCTAAGTTCAAAATCCTTCCGGTTCTTTGGAAGGTAGTTCTCAAGTTCTTTTCATACATTGCACGTGATTTCGTAGGTTATTAAAGACCTTATAAGTTCTTCGAGTGGAAAATAGTTTAAGTTCTTTGATTCTTGAATAGCCGTTATTTTCGAATCCCAATTTTTAGAAAGCGATCGTAAAATCTTGTTAACGAGTTCAAAATTCGAAAAGCATTTGCCATGAGCTTTTAAACTATTGATGACATCCGTAAAGCGGTTGTACATGTCAATAATAGTTTCGCTCGGCTTCATTTTAAACAGCTCGAAATCATGCATTAAAAGATTAATCCTCGAAACTTTTACTCTACTAGTGCCTTCGTATGTGATTTCGAGAGTGTGCCATATATCAAAAGTTGTTTCACACAAAGAAACCCGATTAAACTCGTTTTTGTCTAAGACACAAAATAGAGCGTTTATAGCTCTAGCATTTAAAGAAAACGTCTTCTTCTCCAAATCATTCCAATCTTTCATTTGAAGAGAAGACCTTTTAAAACCGGATTTGACTATATGTCATAAATCAAGATTCAATGAAAGCAAGAAAACTTTCATTCGAGTTTTCCAATAAGTGTAGTCCGTCCCATTGAACAAGGGAGGACAAATGAGAGAGTAACCCTCTTGAAAGCCGAAAAGTGTCATTTCTCATTGGGTGTTAAACCAATTAAGAAATCACGAGGCTCTGATACCAATTGTTAGGATCAAGAGGTCGACACTAAGAGGGGGAGTGAATTAGTGCAATAAATAAAAACATCGATTTCGGAAAAACTTTCATACGATAAAAGCCAAACTCAGAAATGCTTAACTTGAAACACGTGTTCGTAAATGTATTGAAGGTAGTAAGCTATTAAAGAGGTTTGCAGTAAAGATAAATGACAGGAAGTAAATGCAAACCAGAGAACACGCCAATTTTATAGTGGTTCGGTCGTCGTGACTTACATCTACTTCGCCGATTCCTCTTCTATCGAGGCCACCGGCATCCACTATTGATCTTCCTTTATAGGCAAAGATTAACCTCCTTCTTACACCCCTCTTCTCCTTTTCACAGGTTTAGGAGATAACCCTTACAAGCACTCACTCCTTTCAAACTATTCTATCACTTAGACTCAAAGAGGAGGATTCTTACAAGAGATTACAACAGCATTTTTCCCTCTTTAAATTTTTGTGCTTCTATCTTTTAACCAAGGATGAGAGAGGTATTTATAGGCTTCAAGTTGATTCAAACTTGGAGCCTAAAAACATCTCATCCCGGGTTCCCCGGGCACGGGCGGTACCATCGCCCAATGTCAGTTTGACATTGACACTGCCTTGGGCGGTACCACCGCCTAGTCTGGCGGTACCAATGCTTGGGGGTGGTGCTAGGCAGTACCACCACCCAGATTGGTGGTACCACTGCCTGGCACCCTGCCAGGGGTGGTACAACCGCCCAGACTAACGGTACCACCGCTTGACACAATCTCGAAGATTGTGCCATGATGGTGAGACTTCTTGGGGCAGTGTTTGGGCCTCTCATTGGGCCCAACACAGTCCTTATATAGGCCTAGCTGGCCCCTAATTGGGTTAACCCAAATCTAAATTACATACTAACTACGATTCCTAAGACATTTGCTAAGCGAAACAAGTCCCTATGTCTTGGTTTTTTCCGGCGATCTTCCGACGAACTTCCGATGAACTCTTGGCAATATTCCGATGGACTCCCGGTAGGCTCCTAGACTTCATGACGATCTTCTTAGCGAGTTCCGATGAGCTTCTCTGGCAAGCTTTGAGACTTCTCGGCTGGTTCTGCCAAAACTTCCGACAAATGTCCGGACTTCTGACGAACGTCCGGACTTCCGACGAACTCTCGAACTCCTAACGAAGTCGCGTCCTTGACTCCGAGACTTCATTTTGCTTCATGCCTTACTATCGTAGTTAATCATGCACATGTAAAAATATATTTCGATCTAGACAATTAATACTAAGCATTAATCATGTTGTCCGGCATGTCACTGGTCCTTCGATGCTTCGTCCGATTTTTCGACGTATCGTCCTCTCTTACGGCCTGTTGCCTAATCGGCCAATTGACTTCGCAACTCCGATATCCTTAGCGCAATATCCGCTCTTCTTGGCTCGATGCCCGAATCCATGGCCAGAAGCCTTCTATCGATACGTCAACCGATCCACCGGCTCGACGTCTAATCTTCTGACATGTTTTTCTCCGGCACAACATGATTCTTCTTGCTTTAATTATCTCATCCTGATCGAAGCATCCTACGTCACTCAAAATGTAGATTAAATCATAAACAATTATCAATTGGTTTCATCATCAAAACACAAGATTCAATAGTATGCCCAAATGTTATTTTTTTATTTTTTCAAATATGAATAGATCAATTTAATTCAGTTACAAATAGACTAATTTTTTGTTGAATCTCGTATTTTGATGATGAAATCACTTGATATATGTTTATGATTTAATCTGCATTTTGAGTGACGCATGATGCTTCGATCAGGATGAGACAATTAAAGCAGGAAAAATCATGTTGTGCCAGAGGAACATGTCAGAAGATTGAACGTCGGGCCGATGGATCGGTCGACGTATATATAGAAGGCTTCGGGTCGTGGACTCGGGCATCGGGCCAAGAAGAGCAGGTATTGCACCAAGGATATCGGAGTTGCGGAGTCAACTGGCCGATTGGGCAATAGGCCGCGGGAGAGGACGATGCACCGAAGAATCGGATGAAGCGTCGAGGGACCAATGACATGCCAGACAACTTAGTTAATTGCATAGAATTAATTGTCTCGATCGAAGTTTTATTTTACATGTGCAGGATTAACTACGATGGAAGTAAAACATGCAGCAGGAGTTACGCCGGAGTCAAGACTATGATCACGTTGGGAGTTCGAGAGTTCGACGGAAGTCCGGACGGTCGTCGAAGGTTCTGCGCAGACAAATCCGAGAAGTCTAGGAGCTTACCAAAGAAGCTCGTCGGAACTCTCCAAGTGGATCGTCGCAAGTCCAGGAGTTTGCCGGAAGTCCGCAGGATCATCACCGAGGGTTCATCGGATGATCGACGGAAGTTCGCCGGAAGCTCGCCGGAAGCAGCGATTAACGCATCGGAGCAAGTTGCAGTAAATGTCTTAAGAAATTTGTAGTTAGCACAATGATTAAGTTAGAAATGGGAGGTGATCCCATTAACTTAATCTTGGGGCAATTGGGCCATTGACAGACCCAAATTGGGCCGAATGGATCAACCCATTCGGACCCAGATTTCTTGGCCAGAGGTGACACCGCCTGGGCTTAGTCTCCGAGCTCTGGCTGGGTGGTGCAACCGCCTCTGACAGAGGTGCAATCGCCCCTGACAGGAGGTGGCACCGCCCAAAGGTATTTTGTGTACGTTTAAAATCAAAGATACTATTTGAAAAAAAAGAGGGGTGTATCGATTAGAAAATACCGAAAATATAAGTTTTTTTGTTGTGAAATATCCAACAAAAAAAAAAGAAGCGACGGTTTGAAAGGAAAATAAAAAAAGTAACATTAGGAATTTTCTTTTAAGAAAATCACTCTATAGATATATACATCAGACTATATATCCATTCCGAAAAATTTTCAATGGCTATGTGGTCTCCGTTTAGCAATCACCAAATATACACCCATCACACAATGGCAATCCTCGTTCGCAGACACAGTATCGACTTCGAGATATTTCTGCCCGGTAGCTTTCCCCACCTTTATGCGTCTCGCATGCGTCTTCTCCAGTGCTGCTAAATCCCAAAACCCAATCAAAACCCTTTTCCGCCGTCACCGCTCCCTCGCGGTCTCCGCCTTGCCCATCATGGCTGACTCCGAGGAGTCGCTCCGCCGAGCTCTTTCCGAGAAACAGGCCGCCGTCGACGCCCAGGCCGAGGCCGTACGGGCACTCAAGGCACGGCCCGCATCCGCCCCGTCCGAGATCGACGCCGCCGTTGAGGCCCTCAAGGCCCTCAAAGTGGAGGCCGCCGCCGCCGCCAGGCGCCTCCAGGCCGCTGTCAGCAGAAATGGCGACGGATCCACTGCCGGCAGTAGGGAGGCCTTCCGCCAGGCCGTCGTCAACACGCTCGAGAGGCGGCTCTTTTACATCCCATCCTTCAAGATCTACCGCGGGGTCGCTGGGCTCTATGACTACGGCCCTCCTGGCTGTGCAGTCAAGTCTAACGTCCTCGCCTTCTGGCGTCAGGTAAACGCTTGATCGTTTCTTCAATTGCCTAGGATTCTTTTTTCGATATCTGTGAATTGAGCATTTTAAGGCCGTGTTTTAGCATTCTAACCAAAATGCTAGAAGAAAAGTAACAATATAGATTAGTTCGTCTTTTGTTCTTGTGACACTTGATGCATTCACTGAACCCCCTTCTTGAAGTTAATATATTTTGTATTACGCTCTCGATTGCATAACTTTTATATTGACTCATTAATTTAAAATTATTTGTTTCTTGTTTCTCTTTTTTCCCCCCCTTTTTATTCACTCAAGGCACATGGTGTGCTGAATTTTCTTTTGCTTCTTTTGTTACAGCATTTTGTCCTAGAGGAGAACATGCTGGAGGTTGATTGTCCCTGTGTCACTCCTGAAATTGTTCTCAAGGCATCTGGTCATGTTGATAAGTTCACTGATCTAATGGTGAAGGATGAGAAGACAGGTACTTGCTATCGAGCTGACCACCTACTTAAAGACTATTGCAAAGAGAAGCTCGAGAAGGATCTTACATTGTCAGCTGAGAAGGCTGCGGAGCTTAAGCATATACTAGCTGTGTTGGACGACCTTTCTGCTGATGAAGTGGGTGCCAAGATTAAGGAATATGGTATAGCAGCTCCGGACACCAAGAACCCACTGTCTGATCCTTACCCCTTTAATCTCATGTTTCAGACTTCCATCGGCCCATCTGGCTTGAGCCCTGGGTGGGATATTTCGCACAGCCCTACCAGATATGTGACTAGTTTTAGTTATCAGCAACTGGTGTTTCAGATGTTGTAAATTTCTTATTGTGTGGTTATAGGTATATGAGGCCAGAGACGGCACAAGGTATCTTCGTGAATTTTAAAGACTTGTATTATTACAATGGCAACAAGCTTCCATTTGCAGCAGCTCAAATAGGCCAAGCCTTTAGAAATGAGGTACGGTTCCATTGATCAGTATCTGATATATTATTTTGATGCTATGCACAGTCTTAGCTGCATTCAATTTTTTATGATATATACTGATAGTGTTAATTTGTGATATTACCATGACTCCAAAATTGAACCTAATTCAGTCAGATTTAGTTGAGGGGTCAAGTTTGTTTCTAGTTGTGTTTATGTTCTCTAGTCAAAGTTAAGAACTAAGAGTCCAAGAGTATAATTTTTATTTTGAATATTTCCATTTATATTTTTGAGCATTTAGGAAGAATTTTTTGATGAGATTTGAGTCTGCTTATGATAGTTTAGATCGACAAGATTACATACTTCTAAACGGATATTTTTAAGATGTATTTGCAATGTGATTATTTTTGTTAGAATTTTATTAGATAAAGATTTCTTATCATTTTAGTTAGCATAGGGCTTATGTTGACTAAAAGTTCAATCATGAGTCTTGTGACCTTAAATGTTAATTTCTGGATTAATGAAAATAATGAGTTTTCATTCTTGGTTGTCACTCTTCGTCTTGATTATTTCAGCCTTCATATGTGTCTTTTCTTAAATTCTCCTACCTCCCTCTCTCTTCAGTGTCATCCTTCTACCATTGTCTTCTACCTCCTTTTCGTTTTTCCACTCTTTCTATCTATATTTGTGCTAACACCAAAATGATAGTGGAGCAGGTTTCCATAATGTATATGACATGTCATGATGATGCATAGTGGGAGTGATTAATGCAACTGATGGAAATAATCAACCTAGCAACCATACACCCCGATAGCTAAAGAGCTATGACACATATGGAATGCAAATTGACACCCTTCAACAAAATAAAACAAGACGAATCGTTCAAGATTAAAGGAAAAATATTCTAATCACTTTATCAATGAAAAATTGATGAAATAATTAGAACAACACTTTGATTTCCTTAAAACGTCACAAACTATGAAGTTTGATAAGTTGAAAGGAAAAACAAAGATTTTTGGGTTTTGAATGCCACAAGCAGAAAAACTTGATAAGTTCCAAAAGTTCATGCAAGAACTTAAAAACAAAACACTCAACAGTGTTGAAAGATGATTATATTTCTCAATTGCTTCCTTACAAAAGGAGTCAGCCTTGTTTATATAGTACAAGATCAAGTACAAGGGAATGAATCTATTAAATACATTAAATGACATTTATATTCCTAATTCATGAATGTAGATCACTCATGAATCTGCCGTGAATTGATTTGAATGATTATTTATGAATAAGCCTAAAATTCCTAATATAGTCCAATATAGCTGAATGACCTTTATTCTTCAAAATGGGCTAAAATTTCATCCTTTTCACAAAGTTGGACTTTCTCTTCATGATTTGGACTTATTTGTATCATGTTGATCATTTTATGTTGGACTTTCCTTGTTTTCTCTCCCCTTATGTTTCCCAATACTCTCATTTTTACTACTCACTCACTTGCTCCCTCCCCAAAGTTTTGGTTAATGAAGACTCAAGCTCCTCATATTGTTGTTTTATGCGCATTTGATTTAAAAAAATTATCTTTGGAGGCAAAGGTCCAAGTTGATATTTTTGTCAATCCATGATCAAAGAATAACGGTTCTTGAACCCATCATGTATTATCCTTCGATCACATTATCAAGGTCTCCCCAACAACTTATGACCAGCATACTTAGGTATCACATCACACTAAACTTCATCCTTATATCTACCAATTGAAAAAGAAACTAAAACTTGTCGATACCTTTACCATACCACTATCATTCAACCATTGTAACTTGTAAGGTTTTGGATGTATGGTAGTAGATAATTTTACTTTCTCGAAGAGCCAGGTGCTTGCCACATTTGTACAACTTCCACTATCAACAATCACATTACACAACTTGTTAGCAATCAAACAATGAGTATGAAACAGATTTTAACGTTGTTCACCATGTTCATCATTTTTATTTTGCAAACTAAGTGTGCGTTGAACAACTATATTTTCACTTTTAGCATACTCTACATCACTAGCATCCTCTGGAATGTCATCATCATCCTCTCTCTTACTTTCAGATTACACAATTCCATCCCTCATGATCATAACTCTCTTATTAGGAAATTCACGTGTCACATGTCTATACCCAAGGCACTTAAAACACTTAATGCCTCTAGTTTGATTAGGTTGATTCTCACCTTAACCCTTGCTGCCTGATTTATTTCTGCCTTTAGTTTCGTCAATTTTAGGCTTAACAATGTGTTTATCATCCCTTTTACTCAAATTCGGTTTCCAAGAAGAAGAAGAACCCGAATAAGGTTTCGAATCATACCTTGTGCCTTTTCTTTTGAGTTATCTCTCAATCTTCATGGCCACATTCACCATGTCCTCAATCTCCACAGAATGTTGCAACTTTGCAAGATTAACAATGTTCTTGTTTAATCCACTCAGGAATCGGGCCATGGTGGCCTCACAGTCTTCCTCCACATTAGCCCTTATCATGACTATCTCCATCTCTTTATGATATTCATCAACACTCATCGAACCTAGTGTCAAAGTTTGCAGCTGTTGATGCAAATCCCTATAGTAATGGCTAGGGACAAATCTCCTCATAATTTGTTTCATCTCCAACCAAGTCTCCATGGGCCTTTCACCATTTCTACGCCCGTCTTTACATAATTGATCCCACCAAATAATAGCATAATAATAAAATTCAACAGTGGCTAATTTTACCTTTTTCTCTTCAGAGTAGTTGTGACATTCAAATATCAGCTCCACTTTTCGTTCTCACTCCAAATAGGCATCTGGATTATTCTTCCCTTGAAAAGGAGGAATTTTTATTTTGATGCTGCCTATGTTTCTATCCACACCATCAAAACGTCTTCTTCTAGTTTGTCTCCTAGGATTAACATCTTGACCAATTAGAGTAACTTGGTCATCATCTATATCATCACCACCATCATATTCATCATTGACAAAGGTTGGTTGTCTCTCACGTTGTGATTCACCTTACAATCTATTAATTGCATCATCATGCCTTTCTAGATGATCTCTTACATCTCCTATCACTTTGAACATACGTTCAAATTGCTGCTGCATTGCTTGAACCAAAAGATCATTTGATGAAGAGCTCGTTTTTTTTATCTTTAGACATGTTTACAACTTGAAAATCAAAGTTAGAATAGCCTCACCAACACTCCCTCACGTGTTTCACTCTAGATTTGATTCACTCCACTCGTGTTTTACATAATTTTTGGCTTTTCTCGATACTAATCTCACGACTCTTGCCTTTTACCTCTTGTTTTATTCTTTGAGTTCTTAGAATACTAAGATACCTAAACAAACAATTCAGATTATGGCAATTCAAAGATAGTGAAATTGGACAGGTTTAAAAGCAAACAAAAGGTAGGCCAATTTAAAAGTGTGTGTAATACACTTCAATCATAAGTGAAGATTATAATTCAAATATCAGTTGAACAAAAAAAATTTTTTTTGGAATGAAGAAAGATTCCAAATCGAAACAAGAATTCAAATGAACAAAGATAGAATTCTGTAATTTGCAAGAATTCCTTGAATCCGTAAATTTTTTTTTAATTCTGATCTCTTTCTTTTTTTTTTGACCTTTGATTTTCCCTCTTTTTGTTTTTGACCTTTGATTTTCTCTCTTTTTTTTTTGACTTTTTGATTTATTTTAATACTATAAAGTGCGGATATACAAAGAAGAATAGTAATAACACAAGAAGCATAACAATGAATATGAAGGAAGAACAACAATTATAGATATAGTGCAAAAAGAAGAAGAGAAAAGGGAAATATAAAGATAGCAAATAAATAGATATGCAAACCTCAAACTTGAGCTGAGCTCTGATACTAAATAATGGAAATCATCAACTTAGCAACCATACACCCCGATGGCTAAATAGTTATGATACATATGGAATGCAAATTAACACTCTTCAACGAATTGAAACATGACAGATCGTTCAAGATTGAAGGAAAACTATTCTAATCACTTTATTAATGAAAAATTGATGAAATAATTAGAACAACACTTTGATTCCCTTAAAATATCACAAACTACGAAGTTTGATAAGTTGAAAGGAAAAACAAAAATTTTTAGGTTTTAAACGTCACAAGCAGAAAAGCTTAATAAGTTTCAAAGTTCATGCGAGAACTTAAAAACAAAATACTCACCAGTGTTGAAAGATGATTATACTTCTCAATTGCCTCATTACAAAGGGAGTCAGCCTTGTTTATATAGTACAAAGGCTAAGTACAAAGGAAATGAATCCATTAAATACATTAAATGACATTCATATTCCTAATTCATGAATGTAGATCGCTCATGAATCTGCTTTGAATTGATTTGAATGATTATTCATGAATAAGCCCACAATTCCTAATATGGTCCAATATGGCTGAATGACCTTTATTCTTCAAAATGAACTTGAGCTGAACTCTGATACCAAATGATGGAAATCATCAACTTGGCAACTATACACCCCGATGGCTAAATAGTTATGATACATATGAAATGCAAATTAACACTCTCCAACGAATTGAAACAAGACAGATCGTTCAAGATTGAAGGAAAACAATTCTAATCACTTTATCAATGAAAAATTAATGAAATAATTAGAACAACACTTTGATTCCCTTAAAATATCACAAACTATAAAGTTTAATAAGTTGAAAGGAAAAGCAAAAATTTTTGGGTCTTGAACGTCACAACCATAAAAGCTTGATAAGTTTCAAAGTTCATGCAAGGACTTAAAAACAAAACACTCACCAGTGTTGAAAGATGATTATATTTCTCAATTGCCTCATTACAAAGGGAGTCAGCCTTGTTTATATAGTACAAAGGCCAAGTACAAAGGAAATAAATCCATTAAATACATTAAATGACATTCATATTCCTAATTCATGAATATAGATCACTCATAAATCTGCTTTGAATTGATTTGAATGATTATTCATGAATAAACCCACAATTCATATTTCCTAATATAGTCCAATATGATTGAATGACCTTTATTCTTTAAAATGGGCTAAAAATTCATCCTTCTCTCAAATTTGGACTTTCTCTTCATGATTTGGATTTATTTGAATCATGTTGACCATTTTAGGTTCTTTTTGCATCCATAGAACCTTGATCGAGTCTTGACCAGTTTGTTCTTTCCAAATGCCTTCCAATAAATAAGTTAAGGCTTCTTTCATCCTTTTAGCTTTAGTTCTTGTCATTGGTCCTCCATGAATAGTTAAAGGATTTTTGACAGAATTATGATCAACTTGATGATTCATATCAGCAATCATGGGTTCAGGATCAGATTTTGTTTGGTTAGGTTTAGTTTAGTGAGACAAAATTAAGGCTCCAATTTTTTTTTGATTTTGGGTATTTTGTTTGGATTTTTAGGCATATTTCCATAAGGATGTATTGATGATATTTAAGTCTGTTTTTTGTTAGTTTATATTAAATAGATTTAAAAAATCCAAGATGATGTTTAAATTCATTGTGTCTAGAGGTTATTAGGTGTAGGAAGAATTCTCAATGTGACAAAATTTATTAGATAGGGTTGTTTGTTTTCTAATATTTTTTCTTACTGTAGGTTTTAAGTAAACTACAAATATATGAGGATCAATCATGAGTCTCATAGCAAGAATTATAAATTATATTTTTTATTAATAAAAATATTGGGCTTTTGTGAAAGCCATGTGGGTTGGTCATCTTTTTTTCTTATCGTAATTATTTCATTCTTCCATCCTTTGTTTTCTTTACCGAAGTCTTCTAAACCTCACCCTTCACTCGCTTTATGGCTTTATAGCAATTCTCACTAACTTATTTAAGAGATTTGTTTGAATCTAACCTCTCGTTTTCCTGCCAGGTCTCTTTACCTCCTTCATCCTTTTACCCTCTCTATTCTATTTGTATGTGTCTTTTTTGGACTTTCTACCTTCTTTCTTTCTCTGTGATAATAGTTATTTTTTTTCCAACTTTTGTCTTCTTACAATCTTAAGTATCCTAGCCCTCTCACTGTTTTACTCTACATTTTTATAGCCATAATCATATATATTTGTTGCTATAGTCTGTTATTTTAGGCCGGTGATGGATGTCATATCAAAATTGAAGGCAGGTTTGAATTTTTGCATCATTTCTAATAAAAGCAAGTTTGAAAATCATTGGAAAAATGAATATTGTCATATACCTGTATCTGTCTATTTTAAAATTTATTCTTAGTCTTTTATATTTTCATTCTACTTCTAGCCTTATTTTTATTTTAATTTTTTTCTTTACACCAACTAATAATGGTCTCAAGTGATTGTAACCTTGAGTAAACTACATTCTACCATGATGTCTAAAATGAACACGAAGCTAAGAAAATTTAAAAATCTCGAGGATGAGCTTTGCACATCAGAAGCAAATTGATGCATCCCAGTGTATGCAGTCACATTTTTTATATTTTTTGGGTTCAGATTAGTGTTTTAATGGATTCTGAAATATTTTCATTAATTCTGAAATGTTGAATTTGTTAGAATAACCTTTTACTCATCATAGGTTTTGTATTTTGATGATTATATCTTATTTATAGCAACTTAGATGTGTTTTTTTCAATTGGGAGAAGATAAGGTAGAGTTCTTATCTTAGTCAGACATAGTAGTTGTTTACTAGTTAGCTTATAGAGTGTTAAACATGCATGACAATGAGATAATAGTTCTTCAATTATAAGTTTTTCTCCTTTTTCCTGTCTTCTTTCTATCTATGATGGATATTTCCTCTTGTTTTTCCAACAAACAGATTTCTATTGCCTTGCCTTTTGACTTTCTTTATGGCTATCCAACCTTAATTATCCTATTGATTTAGTTATTTGTTTCTTTTGTTTGTTATTTTAGATTGGTGATGGTTGTTATATCAAACTAGAGTGTTTTTCTTTTGCAAATGTTTTAAATTCTCATTGTAACATGGTCTAGTACATTTTCATTAGATAGATAGTTATCTTAGGGCTTAAGTCACATCTTTGTTTATCGATCCTGTCCATCTATTTCATCCCATGTTTAGCCTCTGACATCCCTACCAAAGACTTCTGCTTCATCCTTGCTTTCTTACCTTTGTTTTCTGCCCCTTTTTTCACTCCCTTTATCCTCTTTGTGCTACTTACATCAGTTTTGCATGTATCATGGAGGTGCCAATTTTGTACCTAACGAGTCATTCTTTAGTAATTTCCTTCTTTTCGTGCTTCAGTTTTCCAAGTTTGACTAATTCTAGAGTTCAAGGTTCTAGGTTTTATGCATGAGAGTGATGAGTTTGATGTTGAAACATTTAGTTCACTTGCCTGTATGCTAAATGGTCCAGTATATAACCTGATTGATGTTATGGTTAAAAACTGTCTCAGTATTTGAGATTGGGCAATACTAGTTTTCATTGTGTTTTCTTGTGAATTGAATCTTACAAGCATCTTTGGAAAAATAAATTGTGTCGATTACATGAGTATCTTGTGGAAAAATATAAGTCTGCTACTGAGATATCATGGCTCTTTAAGGTTTTCTGGCAGAGGCATATTGAGCATGGCGCACATCTCAAGATAGATCAGCTTTAAAATTTTACTTGGATCAGATAGGGGAAACAAAAATATATTTTCTTTCTCTTGTTTGCTTTTATAATTTCTTGCAAAACAATGCTACCACTCACACATACATTACCTTGTTCTTGACATTTAATGTCCACACAATCTTTTAGCAGGAGGATAATGACTCTTGCTAATAGAAGGGAGATTGATCCAATCACTGGTACATGGGGAAGAACTAAGCTTGAAACATTTCAGTAACAACTATTTGTGTTTCATGATGTGCAAAGGAACAAAGAGAATGATAGCATCTATACTCATTAGTTTGTTATTTTACTTGCAATTGCTAGTTACCAACATATATAGTTAAGGTTGAGTTGAAACCATGAATGAGAAATTTTAGGTTGAACGTATTGGTGTATTGCATGCATAGTATAGTTGACAAGGAATTAGGAATTGCTTTTATTGGCTCCCACTCTCTTAAATAAACTGTGCTGCTGTATATGATCTTAGTCCAAGCCCTATATGATGGCTGTTCGTATCATTGAGCTTGCTAATGTTATTCTCTCCTGCTTCCTGCTGTATCTTTGGCATGCAGATTTCACCACGCCAAGGTCTTCTGCGAGTTCGTGAATTTACATTAGCAGAGATTGAACACTTTGTGGATCCAGAGGACAAGACCCACCCAAAATTTGTTGATGTTTCTAACTTGGAGTTCTTGATGTTTCCTAGGAAGGAGCAAATGGCAGGTGAATCAGCAAAACCAATGATCCTTGGTGAGGCAATTTCAAAGGTATGTTGGTCACCTCTGCTTCACTTCTTTCCTACATATACTTCTATCGTGCTTTCTACAATGAGGCCTTTTGTCTTTGAAAAAATAAGCAATTTTTTTCTCCACTAATTTGTAGAACTTGTACATCAGGGAACTGTCAACAATGAAACACTTGGCTACTTTATAGGACGGGTGTATCTCTTTTTGGCTTGCCTCGGGATAGATAAAGATCGATTACGCTTCAGGCAGCATTTGCCAAATGAGATGGCTCACTATGCTGCTGACTGTTGGGATGCAGAGATAGAATGCTCTTATGGTTGGATTGAATGTGTTGGAATTGCTGATAGATCTGCTTATGATTTACGGGCTCATTCAGTGAGTAGCATGAACTTTATCATTATTATTAAGTTCACAGTGTGTGTGATAAGCCGGTTGTATACTCTTAAAGCAATTTAGAAGTAGAAAACATTGAGAATCAACTCTTACAAGATAATTTCTTATCCACAACAACATATTGTTACAAACTTAGCAGGTTTTGCCTAAGTTGTGCGGTATTTTTGCGTATTTGTTCGCAAAGGTCAGTCTCCCCGAAATCTCCTATGGTCCCTTAGGACCTACAAAAGAGAAAACGAATTAGAGAAAGCGTTTTTCTTGGGATCCATAAGCAACCATTTTAGCAAACACTTCATAGCCAATGTAAATTACAAACATAGACTTCAGAAGCTCTGAACGGTCGCGCAACAAAGAGCCCAAAATGGTCCACTACAGACCGAAACATCCATAAGTGTCCATATGATATAATCTTCGTTTACAAGCCTAAAGCGACTACCAAAGCCAACAAAAAAAGAGCTGCTAAGCCTACTATCAACTCTCTACATGCCTTGCAAAGCATGAACAAAATTGAAAGACATGGACATACATGAGTATTACATCAAACACCCCGTTTATAATTTTATCCATGACATTTTGGAATCATCTTTTTTATTTCATTTTACACATTGTACATGCTAACTACTTCTCACATAAGTGGTCTTTCTATTTGCCTTTCTCCGAAACTAAATTCTAATTCTCCTATTTACTTGTGTTGTTAATCATCTGCTGTCTACCTTTTTAGTGTTGATTAATTTTCTACATGCATTCTGTATCAAAGGTGCTTGCTATTTGTATTATACAAGTAATCGAATGGAGTGAGTGATAAGCTCATTGTATACTCTTAAAGCAATTTAGAAGTAGAAAACACTAAGAATCAACTCTTACGGGATAATGTCTTATCCAATCCAACTTATGAAATCATCTTTTTAATTTCATTTCACACATTGTACATGCTGATTGCTTCTCACATAAAGGGTCTTTCTATTTGCCTTTTTTGGAAACCAAATTCTAATTTTCCCATTTTCTTATGTTGTTAATCATCTGCTGTCTACCTTCCTTATTAGTGTTGATTAATATTTTTGGTGTATTCTGTATCAAATGTTCTTGCTCTTTGTATCGTACCAGTGATCAAATGGAAAACATCTTGGTGACATTGAACTTACACAAACCTCTGTGGTTAACAGGAGAAAAGTGGTGTCGCTCTGGTTGCTCATGAAAAGTTTTCAGAATCCAGAGAGGTGGAGGTAGGCTCTTCTTCTTCACAGTCCTTATTCTTTTCTATCTATTCTTTGTTGTCAGAATTTGACTCCTGGGTGGTCTGGACAGCTTCTTCAGAAGTTCTGTTTTCAGAAGTTGTATATGATTATTATTCCTGCTTTTAAATAATGTTTCTGGTGCTTTATGAATATAGAAATTAGTTATTGTGCCATCAAAGAAAGAACTTGGTCTTGCATTTAAGGGCAACCAAAAGATGGTAGTTGAAGCATTAGAGGTAAGCTTGAAAATTTAACATGCTGCAAGTTCTTTTAATGATGACCATTATTCATGTTATTGTTCTTGCCTAAACATCTATGATAGACCATGAGTGAAAAAGAGGCACTGAAAATGAGAGCATCTTTGGAATCTAAAGGAGAGGTGGACTTCCATGTGTGCACTCTTGGAAAAGCTGTTGTCATAACCAAAAATATGGTGTCAATTAGCATCGAGAAGAAGAAAGAACATCAACGGGTTTTCACACCCTCAGTTATTGAGCCATCTTTTGGAATCGGAAGAATAATTTATTGCCTTTTTGAGCATTCTTTCTACACCCGACCGAGCAAGTCAGAGGATGAACAACTGAATGTGTTCCGTTTTCCTCCTCTTGTGGCTCCCATTAAGTGCACTGTTTTCCCACTGATCAAGACACAGAAATTTGATGATGTGGCTAAAATCATAGCAAGGTCACTCACAGCAGCTGGGATTTCTCATATTATAGATATCACAGGTATGATTGTAGAAATGAGAGTTATTATGTTTAGTCTACCATAGACAAAGATTTTATTAATTCTCTTTTGAAAATTGATTAGGTGGTTCATTTTCTATATTCACTTGATTAAAAATGCCACTTTATATATCAATTATATTGTAAAATGTTTCTGACAGCTTTTCCATTTTTTAGATGGTGATTACAATGTAAGACAATTAGTAATCTATTTGTGCTCTTTTGTATGTGTGCTTTCTCAGCTAGCTGTGTGATTGGACTGATCATATGCATAGAACAAACTTATCTGCATCTGATTTTTCACAATGATATATCTTCTGATGTGTGGACCTGGACCTGAAAGAATCTGATAATTAGATTTTCATGATTTTGCTGGGATATCTGCAGGGACATCAATAGGAAAGCGGTATGCCAGGACAGATGAGATTGGTGTACCCTTTGCCATAACTGTTGATTCAACCAATAGCGTGACCATCCGGGAAAGGGACAGCAAGGAGCAGATCCGTGTAAGCATCGATGAGGTGGCTAAAGTTGTGAAAGAGGTGACAGATGGGCAAAGTACATGGGCTGATATTATGTGGAGGTATCCAGCACATGCTGCCTCACTTGTGGATGAAGAATAAAACTTTTACGAAGTTAATACCCATCAGCCTTGTTGAAATTTGAAGTATTTGGCTTTTACAACATAGACGTTTCGTTCCCCCAAGGGATATGAAACTTCATTATGCATGATAAACATTTGATACTATAATGACAAATTTTGTTCTCATCATATGCATCCTTGCAAAGTTTTCCCTGGTGAGAATTTGAATTTACAGGTAATGTTGCTCTGCCAACTAATAGAAGGTTAATTCCAAACAGCAAATTCTAGAATTACATTATGATGCAAGGGTACTCAGGTTGAACACTCTGTATCAGCCAATTTTTGGCTGTAATCCATGGGGTCGTGTGATTGGATAAAAATCAAGAGATAAAGATGAAGATCTAATTGCAAATTCTTGATCAATTGTACGCTTATCCAAGGGACAAAACAATCATGGCTTTGGTTATCTCGTGTATTATTGTGTTCCACGTTTTTAATTTTAAATAACGCTAGATATGTATTGGTACACGGATCGATAGCCATCAATTTCGAACTATAACAGTGTTTCAATGGTCAAATTGATTATTGAAACTCTTTCTCATGGGTTTTTAAACCTATCCTCCTTTTTATTTCACTTTATTTCACTCTCACTCTTAAACAATTCTTTTTTTCACATTTGCACTCGAGGCTAATTTATGAGGATTAAGAGAAAAAACTTTTTAATCAAGAAGTATGCATTCTCTTTAATTAGAGAGTAATAAAAATATTTAATATTATATTTAGTGTATTTAATATTGATTAATTCAAAATTAGACGCTTGATAAGTCTAATGTTTATATTTTATGTATATTAAATATTGAAAGATATTTATGATGGTAAAATAAGTTTAATTAGGTTTTATTAAAATTATTTAATACTATAATTAGTGATTTTAATGATGATTTAATCGAATGATTGATTTTGGATTAATTCAATATCTTTAATACGTGTTTGACAATGTTTAAAGAGGAGTAATTAATGGATAATTAACTATGTTAATCATATAATTAGTATATTTAATGATGATTTCATGTATATTAGATCAAAATTACTTATTTAATGTTTCTTTTATATGTTTCACATATTTATAATAGTAAAATATATTTTATTATAGTTATTTAATTCTACGATTAGTTATTTTATTAATAATTTAATCAAAATTTGATCGATTTTAGGTCAATTCAATATCTTTAATACTTATTAAAATGTTTGACATGGTGTCGAAAGAGAAATAATTAATAGATAATTAACCATATTAATTATGTGATTAGTATATTTAATGATAATTTTATCATAATTTGATGTATATTGAATCAAAATAACATATTTAATATTTTTCTTTTATATTTCACATATTTATGATGATAAAATAGGATTAGTTATATTTTAATAAAATTATTTAATGCTACGATTAGTGATTTTTGATCAGGTCAATTCAATATGCTTATACTTTATAGCTTATTTAATTTAAATTTGGTAGGATCATAACACCAAAGGAACAACTATATGATGATCTATGAGTTCATACCCGAAAGATAGATGAGAATCGTCATTATTGGCAATGCATTTATTGTAACTACATTGACAAGAATAAAGGAATAACTCGGGTGAAGATGCATTTGGCCAACGAATATCCCGATATTGTAAAATGCAAAAAGGTTCTGATAGAGATTCGTAAATTATTTCAAAGCAACCTACAACAAACAAAGGAAGATACATTAAAAAAGAAGGCAAGAGTTGAGGAAAAATAACTATAGGGCTACGCAGGAACTAATTTATGATCAATATAAAGGTCACGATAATGAAGTCGACCCTAATCTCATAATTGGAATTTGTGCATCATTGGAGTATCAGTATATGGTCGATGAAGCAATAAGGCATCAACGACCTGACTCACAATTGGAATATGGTAGTGGCAGTAAAATCCAGAGGTTTGAGGCAACCAATTACTACTTCTCAATTAGGTCGAACTAGTAGCATAAGACATGGTGGATATCGTGGTTTTATGAGAGGTCTACACTAGATATTATTGATATTGATCCGCAAACCTATCCCCTATAAACAACAAAACAAACATGGATTGATGATGCATATATAAAAGAAAAGAAACGAGATATTGGGAAGACAATTTCAAAATGGTTCAATTTCCTTCGGATTCTAGCCAATAAAATCTAAGATCCATATTATCAGAGCATAGTCTCATCTATTCAAAAGTCCAACATAAGGATTTAACCTCCAACACCAAGGGAGATTCATAGAGTGTACTTAGATAAGGAGATGGTAGAACTGAAGGATTGAATCAAATTCTTCAAGAGGCAATAGGATGAATATGGGGTGACATTGATGTGTGATAACTGGATAGGACCAACAAAAATGAGTATCATTAACTTTCTTATTTATTACAACAGAATAGTGATATTTCATAAGTCAGTCAATGCTTTTGAAAAGATCCAAGATATAGACTACATTGAGAGCTTGATGGACATCATAGTAGAGGAGATCAGATAATAATATATTATCCAAATAATAATCGATAATAGAACAAATTTTAAGAAGGTCGATTTGCAATTGATGAAAAAAAGAAAAACATTATTTTGGACTCTATATGCAGCTCATTGCATAAATATAATGCCAAAGGATATTGATGAGTTGGACATGATCAAGAATTATGTAGCTCAAGCATAATCAATTATAAAGTTTATATATAATTATCATTGGGTCAACTCTTTAAAGTAAAAGTATGTAAACGGTGAGATGCTCTGACCTGGAGTCACTCGGTTTACTACCAATTTTATTTCATTAAAGTTATTACAACAAAAAAGGCATAGCTTGAAAGCAATGATCACCTCATAAGAGTGGTTTGATTCCAGATATTCGAGATTGAGCGATTGAAAGAAGATAGAAAAGTCTATTCTTTCCTCTAGATTTTGGGAGATCGCGACTGAAATTAGAAAAGGTGTGGAACCACTTTAAATTGTTCTCTATAAGATCAATATGAACAAGCATCGACAATGTCACGCCCCCCTGAATTTAATTCTTATTTAGGAGGTGTGAACCTAACTCAAAATTGATAATATTATAATTCAACAATAATCCAGGATCCAAACTAATATTTGAGGACACTGAAAAACATTCAATCAAATTCACATCCATAAAACCTATGCAGTTTATAATCATATATCACATCACTCGATAATTCACATTTATGGAAACCCAAGCCAACTTAACAAAACATTAACAACACTTACAAATCCACAAGCTAAATAATTTATACAATCAAGACTCTAACCATTTACCACCAATTCACATCATTGTAAACTAAACTTAACATTCCGAAAGTCTAAATAAGAGAGATTTTTTTAACACTTTTACACAATGTATCAATTCAGATTCATTGACAACATTTCATTTCATTTCATATAAAATGCACTTATACAATAATAACATATCAACCAACAAGATTTGCCCACAATTCTGAATAGCTCTCCACTGCCTCAGCACAATACAAATATCTCAGAGTGTGACAAGTTGACCTAAAAGATTTATATAACAACGGAGTGAGCTAAAAATAGCTTAGTAAGTGACAAATATATCCAGAATGAAAAGGGACAGTTTCAAACAAATAAGGTATCACAATGCAAGGTAAAATACAAGAACTCTCAAGAGACCATCTCATTAGATACATAATCGCAAATGTCATGTCATTCAAAACATATTTGGTTCATAACAAATGGAGCATAGAGTAATTGGAGCATATCAATAGCGAACAAAATGTTCCGGAGTATATCAACAACATATGGAACATTTCGGAGCATAACAATAGCAAATTAAACATTTCGGAGCATATCAAAGACGTATGAAATGTTTCGGAGCATATCAATAATAAATGAAATATTTCGGAACATATCAATGATATGTGAAATATTTCAAAGCATATCAACGACATATGAATTATTTAGGAACATATCAAAGAACGAATACGGAACAAAAGCTCAAACGTCGAATTTGACGTTACATTCATATCATTCTCATCCAAAGCACATATAGAAACACATAACCAAAGCTCTGGGTATCATATCAAACACATAGAAGGTGAAGTGGGATCATAACATAATATGGTACATCCATTTCTGAATGACCACCAAACATAAGTCTCCCACGTTTGGGAGCTCCATCCACCCATGTCTGAGTGAAGTCATAGAGGGCCGACAGAGCATCGCGGGCTCTATGCATAACTTCATTTACCATTTCTGGCAAAGATTCATAATATCCCATAAACACCAGAGTATAAAAGGATAGTATGAATAATAAAATTAGCACATATTGGAAGCACATACGGAACAATGAAACATACATGTGCCTTTCGAATCAATACGATGTAAACATAATCTTTCACAAATGTATTCAGATTTGAAAGGAAATCAAAACAAGAGAATACAAGGATTCCAAGTAATCACATATAGCTCAATTGAAATAAGAAGGTTAGATGAATTCAATGTCCAAGGAAGTGAAACTGGAAGAGGCACATATCGAAAGAAAATGCGGAACAATGGGATATACATGTGCCTATACAAGTTGATACGATACAACATAAACTTTACACAATAGGTTTCAAGAATGCAAATAATTTAAGAACAAGAGCATACAAGAATTCAAAGCAGTAATATAAAGCTCAATTGAACAAAGAAAGCTAAATGAAATCAATTTCCAAAGGAATGAAACCTGAATATGCGAAATTGACCAAAGCTCGATTTCTAGCAGAATTCGAGAGGTACATTGGACAAATGATTCAAACTATCAATTGTACTCTAATATACTTAAGAAAGCCATTGTAGAAAGATATTTCAATCTATTTTCAGATAAAATAAGTCTCGTATGAATCGAAGTTTCCAACAAAGAGTTACAATTGATTTAGTAACCAAAGGTCAGAAAACAAAATCATTATTTTGCAGAATACATAGGGTCAGCTTCAATAGATAACCGGGTAGGCATTTGGACTCTAAATCTTTCAATCTAAGAATCAAAAGAAAGATATACGAGTCTAGTTTCCAATGAAATAAGTTTTGAATAAATCAAAGTTTCCAATTAGAACTTATAGGCAGTTTAGTATCGAAAGGTTAGAAATTACGATCCATGTTTTGCAGAATCTGTAGGCTCATTTGAAACAAAAGTTTGGACAGGCAAACTTATTCCAAATTCTTAAAATAAGCTATCAAAAGAAAGGTTTATGAGTCTATATTCTGATCAAACAAGTTTTGTCCAAATCAGAGGTCAGTGTATGAAGTTATAACCATAATAAGGTAGAAAGGTCAAAATCTCAGAAGTTTCACAGATTCAAATCATTACGTCTAAATAGGAGATATATCAAATATAAGGCTAGAACGATTCAAAGTTTCTCATATTCAAAGTAAATGCAGAGATAAAAATTAGAGTAAAGAAGGATCAGGAGACTTGTATTAGGAAAGATCAGTATACTTACAATAGAAAGGATCGAAACACTTGCCTTTTGAAGGTTTTGATCCAAAGATCCGAAGAAGGTGTACGCCCAAATCCTTCTTCTATTTTTCCTTTGTATCCTCTCCCTATTTCATTTTCTACATCTGCCTTCTTTTTTTTCCGGCCACTGCTGCCACTACCACAGTTGCAGCTGCAACCGCAGCCATGATCGCAGCCGCAGCCACCGCCGCATCCCCTTTCATGTACTACTTCCTTCAACCCTTCTCTCGTTCCTTCTTTTTCTTTCCCGAAACACAGCTGCCGCAGCCCCTTTCTTCCTCCCTTGCTTTTCTTCCTCTCCTTCTTCTCTTCCAGCTGCAGCTGCCATCGCCGCAGCCACAACCCCTTCTTCCCCTTCTCTTCTTCCTCTCCTTCCCTTCTTCCTTCCTCTTCCTCTTTCCCTGCCACAGCCGCAGCCGCAGCTCTCCTTCCTCTCTTCTACCTCACCTTCTTTTCTTCCTCTCCTACTTCTCTTCCAGCTGCAGCTGCCACCGCCGCAGCCCCAGCCTCTTCTTTTTTTCCTTCTCTTCTTCTCCTCTTCTTCCCCTTTCCTCCCCGACGCACAGCGCCTCCTCTCCTCTGTTTCCTCCTGCGGGAAACAGAGGTGCCGCAGCCACCTCTTCCCTCTTCTTCTCTTCTTCTCCTCTTCTTCCCTTCTCCTCCCCAACGCCACACACATCCTCTCCTCTGTTTCCTCCTGCGGGAAACAGAGGTGTTGCAGCCCTAGCTGCTGCCACCTCTTTCTCCTCTACATCTTCCCTCTCTTCTCCTTCTTCTTCTTTTCTTCTCTTCTTCCGCTTCTTCTCTTCTTCTTCCCTTCTCCTTCTCGACGCCCCACACCTCCTCGCTGCAGCCTTTGCCGCTGCCACTCTTCCTCTTTTTTTCTTCTTCCTCTTCTTCATCTTCTCTTCTTCTCCCCAACGCCCCACAGCTTCTCTCTCTGTGGGCGTGGGAAAACAGCGAGCGTGGGAGCCGGTGCGATAAAACCGCCACCCTTTCGCCCTTTCATTTTGTTTTGTTTTGTTTTTTCGTTTTTTTATTTTTTTGTTTTTTTTTTGCAACCTAACCGTTTAGTCATTAAAATTTGACTTTACAAATAATTTTTTTTTTATAAAAATAATGAATATTACAGACGGATACTGTATTTTAAATATATGTTTATTTCAACCAGAGACGAGATTAGAAAAGTATTCAAAGATGATTTTAATGTCGACCAACACGTACAGATCATTGATCGTTGGATTGGAGTTCATATAGATCAAGATATCCATAATGCAAGTAAATTCATATTCAAAATAATTTAATTTATTATTTTTTATATAATAAAATTCATACTAACAAAATTATGTCTTGTAGCGTATTATCTAAATCCAACAATTCAATATCGGTATGTTTTCGGAATATAAAATGATTTACTAATGGTATTACAAAATGCTATATATCGACTCTTGCTAAACACTACTGATGTTACCGATACTCTTATGGAGGGTCAATTATTCTAAGAAATAATTAGTTCATTCTCCGATATTGTAGTTGTATCGTGTCATTACACTATGGATCCTAGTGAGAAAAAGTTACACATATTGATTATCAATTATATTTGATGTTAATTATTTTTTATACTAATAAAATCTTATTTATATCTTTTTACAGTCGAGTATTAGTTATAATTTGGAGGAGATGCTCCTAGTCAAAAGTGCCCTACAAGCCAATCACGTGAGTGATGGCACGTGTGACATGATATACATTCTTTTTTTTATTATATTATTTGACATTTTATCATTCTATATTACTTATTACATATATATATATGTATATATGTATATATGTATATATGTATATATGTATATATATAAATATATATATGTATATATATATATGTATATATATATATATATATACATGTATGTATGTATATACATACATACATGTATATATGTATATACATATATATATACATACATATATATATACATACATACATATAAATATACATATATATATATACATATGTATATATATATATACATATGTATATATATATATATATACATATGTATATATATATATATATACATATATGTATATATATATACATATATATGTATATATATATACATATATATATATATGTATATATATATATATATATATATATATATATATGTTTTGTGATGTCTATGGATCTATGCAATAAGAATAGGATTTTGATGAGATCACGATAATGAGATCGATTCACCTTTAAACACAAACCCTAAATAATCCTGATCATAAGTTAATCGAAAGAGAAATCGAGATAACCGGATAGACTTGTGTACTGTTTACCCGTCCATATGATAGAGGTAGCTGGTTTCATAGCTGCTCGTGTAGGGACATAAGGGCTATAAAGCAAGTACTCATTGAAGAATAAGTTCACTAACTGATTCGCTCGCGAAATGCTGGATGGTTAATGATACCTCATTATCAGACAACGATTTCATTGTCCTAGTGGTGTACTTGGTCCTTAGACTTGAGAGACTAAGGATGTCCTGTATGAGTACTCTACTCTTCGATACTAGACTGATAGGTTTAAAAGTTTCAGATCTAGCATAATCGGTTATCGGGAGTGGCAGTCAACCTTACGAGGGCTTTTGCATTTTGATAGAGGATCATCCGCTCTCAGTGTCATGAGAGGAATGTCCTATATGTTATTGCTCAAACAAATCATTAGCCAGGGTCATTCGGATTGAGAGAGAAAGTGTTCTTTGGGAGAATCCAATTAGAGCGAGACTCGAGTAGAAACCGTATGAGTCTGACAACACCATACCCAGTATACGATCTCTGGGATATTAGATAGATGAGGGACTATAGGCATACAGTAACTGAGGATAGATATATTCAAAGGACTAGATTCCCCTATATCATCTGGGGGTCATGGTGTAGTAGCATAGTACGTCCGTAGTTGATGAGTCGAATGAATTATTATAAAGATAATAACTCACCGAGCCAAAAGGAGTTTTGATAGGTATGACTCACGACTAGCTCGATATTCGGCCTAGAAGGTCATATACATATGACATGCTTTGCTACGAGTAGAGGTTCATATTTGAGATATCCGTCAGAGCCCCTATCTTATATATGTCAGAACCCTTGTAGATTATAAGCTTGGAGTGGATATCTTTAGGGGATCGATATCCTTGGAACTTTATAGGGGTTCTATTAGGACGCTAGTTAAGAGAGTCCTAATTGAGAGGGGCGTTCATGTAAAACCTACCTAAGCCAACCCCTATTAAAGAGGTGAAGAGGTCTGCTAGGGTTAGGAGATTGTTTCTAGAAGTCCTATTAGTAGTTGGTTAGAAGTAGTAGTCTTGAGTAGGAGTCATATTAGGAGTTAGGGTTTAGAAACCCTATAAATAGCTATGTATTCATCCTCTTTTGATAAGCAATAGATGAATCTTTTCTGCAGCCTTTAAGCAGCAACTTGGAGGAAGGAACCCCTATAGAGTTCTAAGGAGGCCGATCCCCTAAAGAAATCAGCCCCAAGCTTAGAATCTACAAGGGTTCTAACACCTGGTATCAGAGTAGCGTTCTTGGCATCTCGCTGCCCTTCCACAACCACCCAAAGCAATTCTCACAATTGCTTAAAAGATTGCCACCAAATTCTGCCATCATCTCCACCAGTGCGGATCATCCTTTGATCTCCCTGTGCATTGCAACAGGTTCTGGTTTGCTATCTTACTGCTGTTGTAATTTAGTTATCATTATTCGAAAATCTAAAAAAAAAATTGTTTCAAAATTGCTGCATAAACTTTTCATCATAAAGTTTTCATCTCTACGACGAAAGATACATTGCAAAATTCCAGTCGCATAACACAGATTATTTGATCTTACCACTATGTTTTTTCTATCCAAATCTCTACGAAATTTTTATGACAGCTTTTATACTTCTTAACAGCAAATTTTCCTTTAGTTTTGTCAAAAAATTCTCAATATAAACCATTGATCTTTTACGTCTAATTTTCTATACGTGAAAATCTACACTGTAAAATTCCAACCGCATAGCATAGTTTGTTTGATCTTGCTACTATATTTTTTCTATCCAAATCTTTATAAAATTTTATGATAGCTTTGACACTTCTTAACAGTGGATTTTCCTTTGGTTTTGTCAAAAAATTCTCAATATAAACCACTGATATTTTACATCCAATCTGCTACACTTGAAAATCTGTGCTGCAGAAAATTTCAGCCGCATATTATTGCCTTAACCCATCTATCTATAAACTTTTTTGGATGAAATTTCTTATACACTTCATAGATTATCTTGGCTTCCATCTAAGATTGATCTATTGAGGAATTCATCTCTAAAAATGATTTTGTGTTACTGTAAATTTTCGTCGCAAACCGTTAAAATTTTTCGACGAGAATTCTGCTATCACAACTTACACTAATTTCCTTGCTATTATACTGCCAAAATTTTCTTGATTAAATTGGATATCCTTGCTGTCATATAAACTGAGATTTTTATATTAATTCTCTCCTCAAATTTTTTAAGTTTTTGGTAGAAATTTCATTGAGAAACTACTGTTTCTTTGACGATAATTCTGCTCTTATAAGACAACACATACCTGCAGAAACTTCCATTGATTTCTATCAAACTTTTGCTGCCATCTACCACAGATCTAAAATTTTTATCCATAGCCCTAAAACTTCACCAAACCACACCGTCAAACTGTACCCAAAACAGCCACAAAACAAGCCTAAACCGTAGCCTACATCCACCAATCCACCAACCCTTTCAACCATCACTTCTCTCAACCTATACATGCCTTTAACCCGATAACAAAAGAGAGATCTTAATATCACAGATTTGGAGGCATATACTATGGCATCTAAGGAGGTAATCAATGCTAAATTTGAAGCCTTTGAGACGTGAATGAAGGATAAGATTTGGACTCTCTTTACCAAACTCAGTTTGGGCTGACCACCAAACCCGAAGAAATCACATCAAGGAGAGAGCTCTAACCAATCGCACTAAGCCCGAAGAGATGACTTTCAAGAGGGGGGAGGCTCTATGACCGACCCCAACTATTCACGCATGAGAGTGAACTTCCCTAGATGGGAAGAAGGAGACCCGATTGGTTGGATCTCGCGCGCGGAGCGATATTTTTGGTACCACAAAATCATGGATGCATCTATGGTGAAAATTGCAGCTATATATCTTGAAGGGGGATACCATACAGTAGTTTGACTGGTTTGAACATACTCATGGAGTCTTCTCATGGTGATAATTCAAAGAAGGACTGTTGATCTGCTTCGGACCAACCGATTATGAGAACATTGATGGACAACTAGCAAAGATCAGACAAACCTCCACCATTCAAGAGTACCGAACCAGGTTTGAAAGGTTATCTAATCAAACTCATGATTGGTCTCAAAAATAGCTATTGAGGACCTTTATTGAGGGCTTGAAGCCAGAGATCTGGGGAGAAGTTAAAGCGCAACAACCGTACACGCTTATGACAGCCATCTCTTTCACACGATTTTAAGAGGAGCAATTGAACCATGAAGCCCGGAGGACTAGGGTTGCTCCCCAACTAGCAATACCAAAGCTCTTAGCCCCCTCTACTATCAATTGAGTCCTTGCACCAAAAAATTTGACAAGAGAAGAACTTCAGGAGCAATCTGCGAAGGGGTTATGTTGGCATTGCGACGAGCCGTGGAGCCGTGAGCATTACTATAGTAAAGGGAGACTTCTTATGATTGAACCAGTAGAAGAAAATGTTATTATACATCCATAAGAGAGCCATAAACATAAAGAAGAAGATGCAGAAGAAGAGCCACAACTGACCGAAGTTACGGTACATGCATTAGTCGACTACTCAAACCCATAAACGATGAAAGTTGAAGGCCTTCTCAAACAACAACCGATCAATATTCTCATCGACACAGGCAGCACTAATAACTTTCTAAATAGTAAGGTTGCTATCCAGATAGCCTTACTTATCGAGAATTGCAGTAGGTTTGATGTTAAGGTCACCGACGGATGGATTTTGAAGTATGATCATAGGTGCCCGCAAGTGAAACTGTTGCTGCAGGACCAAGAGATAATTGCATATTTCTTCCTTGTCCCTCTTGATGATCATGAGGCCATGCTCAGAATTGAATGGTTGATGACATTAGGTGATGTTTCCTAGAATTTTATGAAACTAATTATGAAATTTTACAGTAAGGGGAAATAGGTGATACTGCATGGGAAACGTGGGGGCGACATAACGACGATTTGCACACAACAAATGGAGAAGGTTTTACATAAAGCATGCAGCAACTTTTTGGTACAACTTGAGCAGCAAACTAAGGGAGAGCCAATAGAATTTGAAGATCCAAACCTACTTCCTTTGCTTGCTGAATTTTCAGATATATTTGACGAACCGCACAACCTACCTCTTACCCATCGGCATGATCATTATATAACAATTCTTTCAAGCAAACCTCCAGCAAATACTTGGCCATATCAGTATCTACATCTCTAGAAGGATGAAATAGAAAGAATTATAAAAGAGATGCTCGAAACAGGAGTTATTCAGCTAAGTTGCAGCCTCTACTCTTCACCGGTGCTACTTGTATGTAAGGACGGAACATGGCAAATATGCATTGATTACCGGGCTCTCAATGGTATAACCATCAAGGATAAATACCCTATTCCAATAGTAGATGAATTGCTAGATGAAAGGGAGCACAAATCTTCACAAAGCTGGACTTTCAATTCGGGTATTATCAAATACAAGTGTGCGAAGAAGACATACCGAAAGCTACCTTTCAAACACACAATGATCACTTCGAATTTTTGCTTTCTTCAATAGAAGGTGGAATATATTGTGTATATCATATCAGAGGAAGATGTGGTAGTGGATCCCTCCATAACTGAAGTAATGCAAAATTGACTGACCTCGAGGAACATAAAGTTATTACATGGCTTTCTGGGTTTAACAGGCTACTACCGTAAGTTCGTGAAAAACTATGGAAAGATTAGTGCACCACTTACTTTCTTACTGAAAAAAGATGTCTTCTAATGGTCGAAGAGAGCCTCCACTGCTTTCAACAAACTTAAGGTAGCCATGATGACGACACCGGTGCTAGCGCTACCAGATTTCAACCGACCCTTCATTATTGAGGCCGACGCATCTGGAGTCAGAATTGGAGCCATTCTCATGCAAGATGGTCAACCACTTGCATACACTAGCAAGGAATTATCTCCCTCCCATCAAAATATATCAACATATGATAAGGAGATGCTCGACATTGTGCACGCAGCAACGAGATGGAGACCCTACTTGATCGGTCGACGATTTCAAATTAAAACCGACCATAGAAGCCTCAAGTACTTTTTGGAGCAAAATATATCATCCCCTGAGAAGCAAAAATAGGTAACAAAACTTTTTGGATTTGATTATGAAATAACTTACAAAGAGGGGAAAGAGAATGTTGTTGCAGATACGCTTTCGTGGCTACCCGAACAAGTTGAACTTTTGGCCGTTTCACTTCCGACCAGTGACTTCCTTGAGGATATTAAGATGGAATGGCAGGAAGATCCGGAGACTAGTAAGATCATAAAAAAAATTGAAAAGGGCACCAAGCTCCGTGACTCATTACAATTGGGACTCAAAAGAATTGCGCTATAAGAGATGCATTATCCTTATGTCAAATTCTACTTGCATCTTCACGAGCAGATTTTGGACAATGTTATTCCAAATGCAGGGCACTAAATTAAAAATGAGTATGGTGTATCACCTACATACCGACAGCCAGATGAAAGTAGTGAACAGGTACTTGGAGATAGCCCAAAGCCATCCACCAAATATAACTACCCAAGAAGAATTTCCGACTCAATCGAATGCCATTATTGATCGACGGATCATGACTCGATGACGATGACCCACTACTAAAGTATTAATATAGTGGGCGAACTTACTAACAGAAGGTGCCATGATCCTGAGTTATAGAGACAACATGAAAATTTGGATGCCAAATCCATTCTCCTACATGTCCACAAACTATTTGAGGAATAGGAAAGGACTCAGCGATATAAGATATCCAAGAGCCTCTTCCATGCTAGGATGACTAAGGGGACACCAGTTCAGAACCATGTCCTAAAGATGATCGAGTGGATAGAGAAACTCATAGGTTTAGGAATGGTCCTAGAGGATGACCTATGAATGGATCTTGTGCTTCAGTCCCTACCAGATTCTGTTAGGACTCTAGCTAGGAGAGTCCTAATTAAAAGGGGCAATCATATAAAATCTCCTACCTAGCTAACCCCTATAAAAGAGATAAAGAGGCCGGCTAGGGTTAGAAGGGTGTTTCTTAGAGAAACATTAGTTGTAAAGGAATAAGAGTCTTGAGTAGGAGTCCTATTAGGAGTTAGTTAGAAGTAGGAGCCTTGAGTAAGAGTCCTATTAGGAGTTGGTGTTTAGAAGCCCTATAAATAGCTATGTATTTATCCTCTTTTCTCAAGTAATAGAAGAATCTTTTATGTAGCCTTTGAGTAGCAACTTGGAGGAAGGAACCCCTATAGAGTTCCAAGGATGCCGATCCCCTAAAGAGATCAACCCCAAGCTTGGAATATGCAAAGGTTCTAACACTTGGTATTAGAGCAGAATTCTTGGCATCTCGCTACCCTTCCATAGCTATGCAACAGCCCTCCACTGCTGCCCAAAGTAATTTCCACAATTGCTTAAAAGATCGTCGCCGAATTTCGCTATCATCTCCACCACCGCGAATCATCCTTTGATCCCCCTCGTGAATTACAACAAGTTCTGGTTTCCTACCTTACTACTACTATAATTTAGTTATCCTTATTCAAAAATAAAAAAAAATTGTTCCTATATTGCTGCATAAACTTTTCGTCGCAAAGTTTTCATCTCTATGACGAAAGATGCACTATAGAATTCCAACTGCATAGCACAGACTGTTTGATCTTGCTACTGTATTTTTTCTGTCCAAATCTCTACAAAATTTTTATGATAGCTTTGACACTTTCTGGTAGTAGAATTTCCTTTAGTTTTGTCAAAAAATTCTTGATATAAATCATTGATCTTTTACGTCTAATCTGCTACACTTGATAATCTGCACTGCAGAATTTCAGTCGCATAGCACAAAATTTTTTATCTTGCTACTGTATTTTTTCTATCCATATCTTTATGAAATTATTATGACAGTTTTGATACTTCCTAACATCAGATTTCTCTTTAGTTTCATAAAAAAATTCTTAATATAAACTACTGATCTTTTAAGTCCAATCTGCTACACTTGAAAATATGCACTACAGAATTCCAACTGTATAGCATAGTTTGTTTGATCTTGCTACTGTGTTTTTTCTGTCCAAATCTCTACAAAATTTTTAAGACAGTTTTGACACTTCCTAACAGCAGATTTTCCTTTAGTTTTATTAAAAAATTCATAATATAAACTACTGATCTTTTACGTCTAATTTGCTACACATTAGACGTAAAAATCTGCTGCAGTACCTTTCTGTGATCTTTAATTCTTCCAAACATTCCACCACCCATGCCATTAACCCATCAATAGAAAAAAGATAGGGACATCTCTGATCTACAGGCATATGCTATGGCTTCTCAAGATCCAATTGATGACAATTTGAAGCATGGGAATCTCGAATTGAATCGCGCTTGGAGGATAAGTTGCACGCTTTGTTTGTAGAATTCAGAATTGGGCAACCGCCGAGTCTAACCAAATTTCAGCCAGAAGAGAGTTTAGAGAGGCCTCCAGGGAAGGAGGGATAGCCCTCGGGCATGCTACAGCCACTCATGAGGGTGGACTTCCCGTGATGGGAAGAAAGAGACCCAATGGGGTGGATTTTATGCACCGAACGTTACTTTCGCTACTACCAAACGTCGGATGATGCTATGGTGGAAATTTGTATCATCCACCTTGAAGGAGATGCTATTTAATAGTACAATTATCTAGAATACAATCATGGGGCTCCAACGTGGAATCAATTTATGAATGCACTGCTGAATTATTTCGGACCTACGGAGTACGAAAATATCGATGGCCAACTCGCAAAAATTCAAGAAACTTCTGCTAGTCATAGGTGCCTAGCAAGCCAATCATGTGAGTGATGGCATGTGTGACTTGATACAGAATCTTTTTGCTTGTTATATTTTGGCATATATCACTTTATAACTATTGCATATATGCATATATATATATATATATATATATATGTATATATATATGTATATATATGTATATATATATGTATATATATATATATGTATATATGTATATATATATATATATATATGTATGTATATATATATATATATATACATACATATATATATACATATACATATATATATATATATATACATATACATATATGTATATATATATATATAGTGATGTCCTTGGATTTGTGCAATGGGAATCGGATCGTGATGAGATCACGATAATGAGATCGATTCACCTTTAATCACAGATCCTAAACAATCGGATCGCGATAACCGGAGAGGCTGGTGTGTTGTATATCCGTCCATATGATGGATGCAGCTGGTCTCATAGCTGCTCGTGTAGGGACACTAGGGATACAATACAGGTGCTCATTAGAGAATGAGTTCACTGATTGATCCGCTTACGGAATGCTGGATGGTTGATAATGCCTTATTGTTAGACAGCGATTCCGTACTCCTAGTGGTATATCTGGTCCTTAGACTTGAGAGACCAAGGATGTCCTGTATGAGTGCTCCACTCTTTGATACCAGAATTATAGGTTTGGCTGTCCCAGATCTAGTATAACTGGTCATTGGGAGTGGTAGTCAACCTTACGAGGGCTATTGAGTGTCGATAGAGGATCATCCACTCTCGACGTCATGAGAGGAATATCCCATGTGTTATTGCTCAGACAAATCCCTGGCCAGGGTCATTCAGTTTGAGAGAGAAAGAGTTCTTCGGGAGAATCCAATTAGAGCGAGACTTGAGTAGAAACTGTATGGGTCTGATAGCACCATGCTCGATATACGGTCTATGGGATATTAGATTGATGAGGGACTATAGGTACACGGTAATTGAGGACAGATAGGTCCAATAGATTGGATTCCCCTGTATCGTTTGGGGACTACGACGTAGTGGCCTAGTACCTCCGTAGTCGATGAGTCAAGTGAATTATTACAAAGATAATAATTCACTGAGTTAGAAGGAGTTCTGACAAGTATGACTCACGGCCAACTCGATATTGGGCCTAGAGGGTCACACACATATGTTAGGCATTGCGATGAGTAGAGGTTCGGATATGAGATATCTAATGGAGCCCTTGTCTTATTGGATATCCAATAAGCCCCTGAATTATTGGATCCCATGGACAAGATCCAATAAGAGCCCATGAGAGATTATTGGATAGAGATCCACTAATCTAAAAGGCTTGGGTTATTGGATGCAGATCCAATACCCACTAGGTGAGGATCCATTAGGGTTTGATAGGGGACCTCTATAAATAGGAGGGATTCAGAGCCTCATAGGCTAGAGCCTTTGCTTGCCTCTCCTATTCAGGCCTGGAGTTTTGACGAGTGTCGTCGCAGCCCTGTTGTGTGGATCACTGCTAGAGAGGAGGACGCTTGACCTCCTTCACCCTCTTCTAAGGATCTACATGGAAACAGGGATATATGATCTCCTTAGGTAACACAATCTACTCTATGCGTAGTTTTTCAGTTTCGTCGATTTTGCGCACCAATCTTCGCACGACGTCGAACATCTCATTGGGAATCGGGGATTTTGTTTTCTTATTCTTCCGCTGCGCATGTGATGTCGCCCCCAAGATTTCCCAATAGTGGTATCAGAGCTAGGTTGTTCGTGCGAATGATTAGTTTTAAACTGCGTGTGTTATATTTTGAAGAAACTTTTGACGTCAAAATCGTTGACGCAAAAGCGAGAAAGGACAACAATAGTTGCTGCCTCGATCTACGTGCGTTCCTACCGCCGCTGCTCCCACGGGCGAAACCCCCAATAGGGGCACCCACCTGCAGGGGCAGCACCGCCTCTGGGCGTTGCCCCGCCGGCAGAACTGCCCGCTAGGGCGCCCACCTGCAGCGGCAGCGCCGCCAACGGGCATGCCGCCTGCAGGCGAGGGCAGCGCCCTCGCCCCGCCACGCAGGTCGCCGCCAGTAGGGTGGCGACCGCGGCTGTAGTAGGGGAGTAGGGCATTAGGGCATTCTTGGGCAAAAAAATAGTTTTACCCCTGTGAATTTTAAAAATTCAAATTCTATCCTTTTATCCAAATTATGAAAACATCCCTATGAATTCAAAAATTTCCTATATGTCCCTGATTTCATAAAATACTAATTAATTAAAAGGTTTAGTTGATTATTATTTTTATCATTATCTAGTAGTCCTACATGATGATGATTAATTATATATGTGATGTATGATGTATAGACAGATGATAATGGAACGTGTGATGTGTGTACTTGTGATTATTATTATTGGGGTCTACGAGCCTCCATTATATTTCTCGTTTATTGTCGGGCCTGCGTGCCTATGATTAAGTTGTAATCACATGAGGAGGCGCAGCGGGAGCGTGGTTGCGATAGCGGGACCCACGAGACGGACGATCGCGATGCATGAAGATGCATCGAGATGTTGATAGAACCGATGAGGACGAGATGGACGATCATAGGGCATGGAGATGCACCGTTGCACACATAGATCTTGATGTGAGTGATTAGGCCTACTGGCTCGGGCCAATCACATTAGGTTGTGGTCCATGATCATCTGGTGTGATTGCTTATACACATACTAGATATGTATATATATTTACATGCGATGTAGATATATATTAAATATGTATATGTGTGACATGTCATATTAGGAGACCAAATCATAGAAACATCTCTCTCGATAATATTAAGTCGGTAAACGTGAGGCAATTAGATTGACCCACGTGGCCTTCCATCGTTATAAGTAGGAACCGATTCCCGGTGTAGGTTGAGTTAGTCGAGTCCCTCGAGACTCACCTATATCGTGATTCGCTATCTTGCTTACGATATAGAGATGTCACCGATGACCTGAGGACATAGTATGCTTGGTCGAGTCCCTCGAGGGTATATCATTAAATTAGACTCATCTTGTAACGAAGGTGTTGACTTAACTGAGCATCATGGTTGGACGAGTCCCTCGAGACCATGGTGATTCGGAGGCCGAACAGGACGGGAATCATAAGGAGTTGTGATCGGCAAGAGTTGCATACCTTTTAGGCTTAGTGTGATTGGTCGAGTCCCTCGAGGTTACACTAAGACACTGATTGGATCCTAATCCCCACTAGAAGTCTGCCGGAGACTTCCGTTTCACGTGCTGAGGGTGTCGCGTGACTCGTTAGTAAAATAGTGTGAGCATATTAAGATAGAAGTCCATATCTTGATAGTTTATTTCTTGTAAAATATGCATGTTATTCATTTCTACTACATCTTTATTTTTAGAAAAATATCGCTTTCAAATCCCTTACGTGGCATACTTGATGTCAACCGCCTCACTGGTCCAAATTTTACGGATTGGCTCCGTAACTTGAGAATTGTTCTCACGGTAGAGAAAATCGTGTACGTCCTTAATACAGTGATGCGCCCGAAGAAGGGGCAAGCGAGGATGAGATCGCTCGCTACGTGAAGTACATTGATGACTCCACTCTTGCTCAGTGCTATATGTTGGGCTCTATGACTCCTGAGTTACAGAGACAACATGAAAAGATGGATGCCAAATCCATTCTCCTACATGTCCGTAAATTGTTTGAGGAACAAGGAAGGACTCAGCGATATGAGATATCCAAGAGCCTCTTCCGCGCTAGGATGACTGAGGGGACACCGGTTCAGAACTATGTCCTAAAGATGATTGAGTGGATAGAGAAACTTACAGGTCTAGGAATGGTCCTAGAGGATAACTTATGTGTAGACATTGTGCTTCAGTCCCTACCAGATTCCTTTTCACAGTTCATAATGAATTTTAATATGAACAAGCTTGAGGTGACTCTCCCAGAGCTCCTCAATATGTTGAGGGAGGCAGAGAGTACTATTAAGAAAGAGAAGCCAGTTCTCTACACTGGTGAGACCAGAAAGAAAAGGAAAGCAGAAAGGTCCCTTAAGAAGGGAAAGGGCAAGGGCAGACCAGGTAAAGCAAAGGTTGCTAAGAAAGACCCAGTAAAGGACAAAGGCCAGTGCTTCCACTATGGTAAAGATGGGCACTAGAAGAGGAATTGCAAAGAGTACCTTGCAGAAAGGGCGAAATAGAAGCTTGGAGAAGCTTCAGGTATATTCATGATCAATCTCCAATTGCCAAATTTTTGTGATAGTGCATTGGTATTGGATACCAGTATTGCTTATCACATCTACAATTTCTTGTAAATTCTAGCAAAGCCGAGGGGAGATTGGCGAGAGGAATATTGCATAAAGGTTTGTTTATGCTAGACACTACTCCACATATCATGAATGTAAATGTGTCCAAGAGGAAACGAGATGAGATGAACAATGCATACCTGTGGCATTGTAGGCTAGGTCACATCCATGAAAGAATGATTTAAAAGTTACTAAATGATGGATATCTAGATCCATTCGACTATGTGTCATATGCAACTTGCGAGCCTTGACTTCGTGAAAAATTGACCAACTCTCCATTTAGTGAAATTAGAGAGAGAGAGCCACTGAGCTGTTGGAACTCATACATAGTGATGTATGTGGACCCATGTCAACTCATGCCTTTGGTGGTTACTCCTACTTCATTAACTTTACTGATGATTTCTCAAGGTATGGATATGTGTACTTAATGAAGTACAAGTCCGAGGCCTTTAAGAAATTCAAAGAGTATAAGAATGAGGTGGAGAACCAGATTGGAAAGAGTATCAAAACTCTTCGATCAGATCGAGGAGGTGAGTACTTAAGTATAGAGTTTACTCAGTTCCTCAAGGACCATGGGATATTATCCCAATGGACACCTCCTTATACACCTCAGCTCAATAGTGTCTCTGGAAGGAGGAATCGTACGTTATTGGATATGGTACGGTCCATGATAAGTTTCGCTGACCTACCCATCTTATTCTAGGGATGTGCCCTAGAGACCGCAGCTTACCTTCTGAACAGAGTTCCAACTAAGTCGGTAGTGTCTACACCATATGAGATATGGAAAGGGAAGAAGCCTGATCTTAAGGTTGTTAAGATTTGGGGCTGCCCTGCCCATGTTAAAAAACATAACCCCGATAAGTTATAATCAAAGACAGAGCGATGCAAATTTGTGGGATACCCCAAGGAAACTTATGGGTATTATTTCTATCATCTCGAGGACCAAAAGGTCTTTGTAGCTAAGAGAGCAGTGTTCCTTGAGAAGAAACACATTCTTGGCAGAGATAGTAGGAGAATGATAGAGTTGAGCGAGGTTGGAGAACCAAGCTCAAGCACCACTCTACAACCCGAGTCTGTTTAGGTACCTAATACACAAGTTTCAACTTTACGTAGGTCTAATAGAGTATCTCATCCTCCTGAGAGATATGTGGGACATATTAGAGGAGAGGATGTTGAGGATATTGATCCTCAGACCTACGAGGAGACTATTATGAGTATAGACTCCGGGAAGTGGCAAGAAGGCATGAATTCTGAGATGGATTCTATGTACTCCAACAAGGTTTGGAACCTACTTGATACGCCCGAAAGTATTGTACCCATCGGTTGCAAGTGGATTTTTAAGAAAAAGATCGGAGTAGATGGAAAGGTAGAGACCTATAAAGCAAGGCTAGTGGCTAAGGGGTATCGTCAAAAGCAAGGTGTTGACTATGACGAAACCTTCTCACCCGTGGCAATGCTAAAATCCATTAGAATTCTATTGGCTATTGCAGCACACTATGATTATGAGATCTGGCAAATGGATGTGAAAACCACATTCCTCAATGGGAACCTCGAGGAGGTGTATATGATGCAACCTGAGGGATTCGTGTCTAAGAACTGCCCAGATAAGGTGTGTAGGTTGCTTAGATCCATTTATGGACTAAAGCAAGCTTCCCGAAGTTGGAACATAAGATTTGATGAGGCAATCAAATCTTATGACTTCGTTAAGAACAAAGATGAGCCTTGTGTGTACAGAAAGGTAAGTGGGAGCGCTATTACCTTTTTGGTGTTATATGTGATCATTGGGAATGACGTAGGAATGCTATCCACAGTACATGCTTAGTTATCTAGACACTTCTCCATGAAGGACTTAGGGGAAGCATCCTATATCTTGGGGATTAGAATCTATAGAGATAGATCCAAGAGGATGCTTGGCTTGTCCCAGTCTAGGTATATAGAAACCATTGTCAAAAGGTTTGGCATGGAAAATTCCAAGAGAGGTCTCATACCGATGAGACATGGGATATCGATTTCTACGAGTATGTCCCCAAAGACTCCAGAAGAAAGGGCGAACATAGATATGATACCTTATGCCTCAGCAATAGGGTTTATCATGGATGCTATGCTATTTACTAGGCCTGATATAGCGTATGCTCTGAGTGTCACAAGCAGGTATCAGGCGGATCTAGGCTTGGAGCACTGGAAAGCAGTAAAGTGTATCCTTAAGTACTTGAGAAGGACTAAGGATCTTTTACTAGTATATGGAGGTAATAGCCTTAAGGATAAAGGCTACATAGACTTAAGTTTTCAGTCTGATGTCGATGATAGTGTTAGAACCCTTGCAGATTCTAAACTTAGGGTTGATCTCTATAGGGGATCGGCCTCCTTGGAACTCTATAGGGGTTCCTCCCTCCAAGTTGCTGCTCAAAGGCTACAGAAAAGATTCATCTATTGCATATCAAAAGAGGAGGAATATATGGCTATTTATAGGGTTTCTAAACCCTAACTCCTAATAGGACTCCTACTTCTAACTAACTCCTAATAGGACTTCTACTCAAGACTCCTATTCCTTTACAACTCCTAATTCTTCTCTAAGAAACAACCTCCTAACAATTGAATCTCGTATTTTGATGATGAAACCACTTGATATGTGTTTATAATTTAAACTACATTTTGAGTGATGCAGGTCTACTCGATCAGGATTAGACAGTTAACACAGGAGGAATTGACGTTGCACCAGAGGAGATCACGTCAGGATATTGGACGACAGAAGGCTTCGGACGTCGGGCATCGGGCCAAGGAGAGCGGAATTACGCCAAGGATATCGGGGTTGCGGAGGTCAACCGTCGATTGGGCAACAAGCTGCAAGAGAGGACGATGCGCTAAAGAATCGGACGAAGCACCAACCAATGACGTGCCGGGCAACAGAATGTCAATTCGCGTTGTAATAAATGTCTAGATCGGAGTAGAGTTTTTACTTGTGTGTGCAGGATTAACTACGATAACGATGGAGACATAAAGCGAAACAAAGTGTCGGAGTCAAGCGCGAAGGATTTGTTGCAAGTTCGAGAGTTCGATAGAAGTCCGAAGGTTCGTCGGGAATGCTGCCGGAACTAGCCGAGAATGAGTAGGGAGCTTGCCGAAGGGTTTTTCGGAAGCTCGCCGGAAGGTTCGTTGGAAGTTCGCGGAGCTTGCCGAGAAAGATCGGAGCTTTCCGAAGAAGTTCATCGGAACTCGCCAAGATCAAATCGTGAAGTCTAGGAGCTTGCTGGGAGTCCGCATAATGGTTTCCGAGAGTTTATCGGAAGACCGCCGGAAGTTCGCCGGAAGCTCACCGGAAGAAGTCTTGACTTACGGACGTTGTAATAGCTTAGAAAATGTCTTTAAATTCGTAGTTAGCATGTTAATTAGGGTTAGGATTAGGTGTTAATCCTATAACCCAAGTAGGGGCCAATTGGGCCAGAGTTCGGACTGGTTTGGGCCAAGTTTAGAGCCCAACCAGTGAGCTGAATTGGCCTAGGCGGTGGCACCGCCTAGATTGGACGGTGGCACCGCCCAGCACCCGAGAGATGGGCGGTGGCACCGCCACTGACAGGCGGTGGCACCGCCGGCCTCGGAAACTAAAGAGAATTCAAATTTTGGAGCCCAAATTTGAATCCTCTTGAGGCCTATAAATACCCCTCATTTCTCAGCAGAGAATACAACCTTTTGAGAAGCTAGAAGTTGAGAAAAGCTTTAGGAAAAGTCTTGTTTTCAATAGCTTGAGTGTTCACCTCCTTTCTTTTCATTGAAATCTTTGTAAAAGGGTGAACCACTTGTAAGAGGTTGTAAGAGGGGTGTAAGAAGGAGGTTGATCTTCGCCTAGTAAAGGAAGATCATTAGTGGATACCAGTGGCCTCGACGGAAGAGGAATCGGAGGAGTGGATGTAGGTCACGATTGACCGAACCACTATAAACTACCATCTTCTCTGGTTTGCATTTTGTTCTTGCCATTTACATACTGCAAACTACTTTACTTAGTCACTACGCTTCCATATGCTTCTAAGTTATTAAGCTTTTCAAGTTCGATTTTTTATCGTACGAAAGATTTTGTCAAAACCGACGTTTTAATCCACTACACTAATTCACCCCCCCCCCCCTCTTAGTGCCGCTCTGATCCTAACAATTGTTATCAGAGCCCGGTATTTCTCATTTTGGATTTACACCCGAGAGAAATGGCTCTTCATGGCTTTCAAGAGGGTTTATCGGTTTTTCGTCCACCGTTGTTTAACGGATTGGACTATACTTATTGGAAAACTCGAATGAGAGTTTTCTTGATTTCTATGAATTTGGATTTGTAGAATATCGTTGAAAACGGTTTTCAATTTCCCTCTAAACCGATGAACGAATGGTCGGATTTGGAGAAGAAGTATTTTTCTTTAAACGCAAAGGCTATGAATGCCTTATTTTGCGCTTTGGACAAAAATGAGTTCAATCGGATTTCTATGTGTGAAATGGCTTTTGATATTTGACGAACACTTGAAATCACGCACGAGGGAACTAGTAGAGTCAAAGACTCGAAAGTTAACATTTTAATGCATGATTTCGAGCTTTTTCGAATGAAGCCGAGCGAAACCATTGTTGACATGTACACTCGTTTTACGGATGTCGTCAATGGTTTACAAGCTCTTGGCAAATGTTTCTCGAATTTTGAACTTGTTAGTAAAGTTTTACGATCACTTTCTAAAGCTTAGGAATCAAAAGTAACGGCAATACAAGAAACAAAAGATTTAAATATTTTTCCACTTGAAGAACTTATCGGCTCATTGATGACATATGAAATGGTGCGCAATGCACATGATGAACACAATGAACATTTGAACCACCTTCCAAAGAATAGGAAGGATTTGGAACCCCGGACAAATGAATACCACTTGAGCGATGACTCAAGTGATGAGGACAATGATGAAGTTGAACTTCGAACACTAAATCTTAATAAGTTTATTAAACAAAAATCTAAAATAAATAATGAACTTGAACGGAGGAAGAGGCCAAAGAAGAGGAAGGCAACCAAGGATGAATCAAGAACTTCCAAAGGTGAAACGGCGAATTGGGCTTTGACGGGCTTCAACTATAAGGTAAGTAACTCAACTCTCTTGAATTATTTTGAAATTACTTGAAGTTTTTCATGAGTTCTTAATTTAGATAGTAGGAATAGGAAATAAAAAATTATTTTTCAAAAATTATATCATGTTTTTCTTTTTAGCATCTTTAAAAAAATTAAAAATTTGATCATGAAAAGTATATTGCTAAGGTTTAATGCATGTTATGCTTTGAAATGTTGAATGATGTATGCAACATTATGGATGATAGTTATATGATATGTGATAATGCTTAGGATTAATCCATGCATGTGTATTTTGATGATTTTATGTCATGTATGAGTTTTTGAAGTAAATGTTGATTTGATACTCTCATTTTGGATTAACATGTTTTTGGTTTAATCATTTTTATGACGAATTAAGATGATATTCTCATGATATATTTAGATGACATAGTGCATGTGCATTTATGTATGAATTTCTTGATAGTCTTTTGATGAGAGATGTGATATCATGATGTTTTATTTTTGATGTGTTTGGTCTTGACGGCTTTATGACGAAACTTATGTTTTGACTTTAAATGATGATACAATGTTTTCACAAAAAGACTTGAACACCCTCACATAAAATCAATTGTAAGAAATGGAACTGAATTTTATATCCTATTGAGATTAATGAATTTATTTTACCAATCTTGTGAATCTCATGAAAATAAACATGATGAATATTTTGAAAATAAATGAGTGTATCATGCATTTGGTCTTAATGATTTCTCTTGAACATACTTTTTGAAATCATACTTGATAATGAATATCAAGATATTAAAAGGATGTTATCATGGAATCATGCTTGATAATTTATTTTATGAAATTTACCTTTCTATCTTGAATGTTGACATTTTTTTTTTAAGCAAAGGCATGCTCATAAGAAGCAAATCACATGAATAGAAATTTATAAAAATGAAATGTAATCCTCTATCTTATTGATTTTTCAATAAATCTATGCTTGTCATATATGAATTTATTAAATGTAATTTTGAGGATGATTTCAGATTTGACAAATGCTTGATTCATATTTACGACATAAGATACATTTTAAATATGAATCATGCTTCAATCATGTTAAATGCTTCAATCATTTTCTATCTCTAGAGTTCTCGATTTTGATGAAATACAAGTGATAAATTCATTTATGATATCTTGTAAATCACTTGAATTATAAATAAGTTTTTTTTTATGATGTGTTAAAAGAATCACTTAAAAAGAAAATGCTTTTCCCATCTTATCGAGATTAATGATTTCATGATATTGTGTGAATCTCGAAATTGAGTTTGATGAAATAGTAATAACGTTATTCATGTTATGAATCTCAAAAATGATGATTTGATTATGATTTTTTTTTTAATTAACTTGAATGAAATTTTGTTTTAACCGAATCATGAACTTTCCCTTGACTTCTTGACTTAAGAATTTTGAAGAAACATGATGATTACTTGATATTTGATTCTTGAAATTTCTTGTAAAATGTGATCTTGATAAGAATGTTTCAATTTGCTCTTTGTGCTATATCTTTTCAAATGAATCATGAGCCTTGATATCATAATATAGGAATAACAAGATTTCTTTGCCTTGTATGTCTTGTGTGATGATTGTACATCAATTTGCTTTATTATGAATTATATGAATCTTGATCGTGAACTTGTTAAGAAGAATTTTAATGAACCATGAATCATATCTTTGGTATTCACGAATTGATCCTTATTGATATCTTTCATGAATTCTTTGCATATTTGGCTTGTTGAATGGTTGAAATTTTTAGCCATCGAGTTCTCCCTTCTTTTCGATAATGATAAAGGGGGAGTTAGTTTACTAGCCTGCATATTTCAAAGGAAGAAAAATTTGCTAGCTCGATCATTTCATTGAAAGAACTTGCTATCATAAACACTACCAATGAATTACAAATCTTGCAATATAAAGAGAAGCAAAGAATTGCTATTTCGAAAGAAGCAAAAAAATGCAAAACTTAGAAAACTTGCAATATAATTGCTCTTGCCATGCTTTGTATCAAAAATAGGTTGATATCTTTAAAAGCATCGCATTAAAGTTTTTAGTGTATCGCAATGTATCACATGTATCACAAATTGAAAATTTTGAGACTATTATCATATCATGTTTAACAATTGATATCTTTCATTGATATGATAAATTATCATCTCATGATATATCGCATAATTATATCATGCTTTGCGATTGTATCATGTGATCTTTGCTGAATTTTCACATTGATATCCTTTATGACATGATTTCTTTGCATTATTATCTTGTATGCTTCATGTGATAATATGAATACATGAAACACTTATGATATGATTTTTATACAATTCCGTGTATTCATAAAATATTTATCTCATCACCCAATAACTCTTCTTGATATTCCTTATAAGATGAAATGAAATAATGCATGAAATACAAATGAGAAGTCAATGATCATGCATGATAGGATGTAATGAATTTTGACATTTAGATACCATCATTTGAATAGCTATGATCATGTTGCCAAAATGATATATCATGAATGCTTGAATATCATGTTTAATATGCTCATAATGATGATTTGGTATCGTGCATAAAAAGAAAAGAAAAGAAATGTAATGTTAATGAATTTGTGCATTGAAACTATAATAATGCACAAAGAAGAATGATTACTTACCTTTGTCATGATTTAGAAATTGATGTAAAGAGTTTTTCCCTTCTTTTTGACAATGACAAAGGGGGAGATAGATTGCTAGCACAATTCAAGAAAAAAGCAAAAATTGAAAATTGCACTTCTCAAAAGAGAAGAAATTGCTATCTTGAACATCACCGAGAATTGCTAGCTTGAAACATCAAGAAAATGCAAAAATGTGCTATCGTGCCTATCTCAAGAAAAGCAAATATGCCAACTTGCATATATTTGAATTTGCTAGCTTATAAAACTTGCATATTTCAAGAAGCAAGAGTTGCTTTCTTGAACATCTCTAAATTGCTAGCTTGCAAGTTCTAAAACATTGTAAAATTGCTAGATTGCATGATAATAAAAATTTAATATTATGTTTTTCATGCAATGAGTTGAACCCATATAACAAACACTTGATTGTGGTACTTCTCCTTTTTGTTGATGACAAAGGGGGAGAAGTATGTTGATGACATGACATGTGATGCATAAGTTCATGATGATGTGTTGCAAGTATTCATAATGAATATTGCAATGACTTGAATTCAGTTTGAATTCAAGGTTCTATCAATATGGCATATTCATAGGGGGAGTTTGTTTAAACTCCAGGAGTTAAGGTTAACTCCATCATCAAGTGGTTGTCATCATCAAAAAGGGGGAGATTGTTGAATCTCGTATTTTGATGATGAAACCACTTGATATGTGTTTATAATTTAAACTGCATTTTGAGTGATGCAGGTTTACTCGATCAGGATTAGACAGTTAACGCAGGAGGAATTGACGTTGCACCGGAGGAGATCACGTCAGGATATTGGACGGCAGAAGGCTTCGGACGTCGGGCATCGGGCCAAGGAGAGCAGAATTACGCCAAGAATATCGGGGTTGCGGAGGTCAACCGTCGATTGGGCAACAAGCCGCAAGAGAGGATGATGCGCTGAAGAATCAGACGAAGCGCCAACCAATGACGTGCCAGGCAACAAAATGTCAATTCGCGTTGTAATAATTGTCTAGATCGGAGTAGAGTTTTTACTTGTGTGTGCAGGATTAACTACGATAACGATGAAGACATAAAGCGAAACAAAGTGTCGGAGTCAAGCGCGAAGGATTTGTTGCGAGTTCGAGAGTTCGACGGAAGTCTGAAGGTTCATCGGGAATGCTGCCGGAACTAGCCGAGAATGAGTAGGGAGCTTGCCGAAAGGTTTTTCGGAAGCTCGCCGGAAGGTTCGTTGGAAGTTCGCGAAGCTCGCCGAGAAAGATCGGAGCTTGCCGAAGAAGCTCATCGGAACTCGCCAAGATCAAATCGTGAAGTCTAGGAGCTTGTCGGGAGTCCGTAGAATGGTTTCCGATAGTTTATCGGAAGACCGCCAGAAATTCGCCGGAAGAAGTCTTGACTTACAGACTTTGTAATAGCTTAGAAAATGTCTTTAAATTCGTAGTTAGCATGTTAATTAGGGTTAGGATTAGGTGTTAATCCTATAACCCAAGTAGGGGCCAATTGGGCCCGAGTTCGGACTGGTTTAGGCCAAGTTTGGAGCCCAACCAGTGAGCTGAATTGGCATAGGCGGTGGCACCGCCCAGCACCCGAGAGCTAGGCAGTGGCACTGCTTGGCTGGGCGGTGGCACCGCCAGTCCACTGTTAGTGTCAGACACTGACAGGCGGTGGCACCGCCGGCCTCGGAAACCAAAGATAATTCAAATTTTGGAGCCCAAATTTGAATCTTCTTGAGGCCTATAAATACCCCTCATTTCTTAGTAGAGAATACAACCTTTTGAGAAGCTAGAAGTTGAGAAAAGCTTTAGGAAAAGTCTTGTTTTCAATAGCTTGAGTGTTCACCTCCTTTCTTTTCATTGAAAAATTTGTAAAAGGGTGAACCACTTGTAAGAGGTTGTAAGAGGGGTGTAAGAAGGAGGTTGATCTTCGCCTAGTAAAGGAAGATCATTAGTGGATACCGGTGGCCTCGACGGAAGAGGAATCAGAGGAGTGGATGTAGGTCACGATTGACCGAACCACTATAAACTACCGTCTTCTCTGGTTTGCATTTTGTTCTTGCCATTTACATACTGCAAACTACTTTACTTATTCACTACGCTTCCATACGCTTCTAAGTTATTAAGCTTTTCAAGTTCGGTTTTTTATCGTACGAAAGATTTTGTCAAAACCGACGTTTTAATCCGCTGCACTAATTCACCCCCTCCCCTCTTAGTGTCGCTCCGATCCTAACACTAACCCTAGCCAGCCTCTTCACCTCTTTAATAGGGGTCAGCTTAGGTAGGTTTTACATGAATGTCCCTCTCAATTAGGACTCTCCTAGCTAGAGTCCTAACAGACCCGCCCTCTTCAAATCAGCCTTGTCCTCAAGGCTAACGATTCATGAATTTTGGGAATTTGATCTTCAAGTCATCATAGTTCTCCCAAGTGGCATCTTCTGTTGGTAGGTTCACCCACTGTATTAGCACTTTAATAGTGGGTCATCGTCGATGAGTCACGATCCGTAGATCAATAATGGTACTTGGCTGGGTTTGGAGTTCTCCTTGGATAGTCATATTTGGCGGGTGGCTTTGGGCTGTCTCCAAGCACCTTATTTACAACTTATGATTGGCCATCGATTTGTGGGTGATATGTTGTACTTCTTTTCAATTTAGTACCCTGCATATAGAATAACTTTGTCCAAAATTGGCTCGTGAAGATGCAAGTAGAATTTATCATAAGCACAATGCGTCCCTTATAGTGTAATTTTTTTGAGTCCCAATTGTAATGAGCCACGGAGCTTGGTGCTTCATCCAAATTTTTTTATAATCTTACTAGTCTCTGAATCTTCCTGCTATTCCATCTTAATATCCTCAAGGAAGTCACTGGTCGGAAGTGAAACGACCGAAACTTCAGCTTGCTCGGGTAGCTACGAAAGCGTATCTACAAGAATATTCTCTTTCCCCTTTTTGTAAGTTATTTTATAATCAAATCCAAGAAGTTTTGTTACCTATTTTTGCTGCTCAAGGGATGCTATCTTTCGCTCTAAAAAGTACTTGAGGCTTTTATGGTTGGTTTTAATTTGAAATCGTCGACCAATCAAGTAGGGTCTCCACCTTATTGCTGCGCGCTCAATGGCGAGCATCTCTTTATCATATATTGACTTATTTTGATGGGAGGGAGATAATGTCTTGCTAGTGTATGTGAGTGGTCGACCATCTTGCATGAGAATGGCTCCAATTCCGACTCCAGATGCGTCGGCCTCAATAATGAAGGGTCGGTTGAAATCTGGTAGTGTTAGCACCGGCGTCGTCGTCATGGCTGCCTTAAGTTTGTCGAAGGAAGTGGAGGCTCTATCCAACCATTGGAAGACATCTTTTTCCAGTAAGGAAGTAAGTGGTGTATTGATCTTTCCATAGTTTTTCACGAACTTACGGTAGTAGCCTATTAAACCCAGAAAGCCATGTAGCAATTTTATGTTTCTCGGGGTCGACCAGTTTTGCATTCCTCCAATTTTGAAGGGGTCCACTGCCACACCTTCCTCTTGTTAGGATCAAGAGCACTAAGAGGGGGGGGGGGGTGAATTAGTGCAGCAGAAATCTTTCAACGATAAAAAAACGTTTGAACGATAAAAACGATTTCGGTGTGAAAGCTGATTCTAAGATTACTTTAACTTAAGATCAAGCGAGATGACTTTAAAGTCAATCTATGAAGGCATTTTGCAGTTATGATGAAAGCCAGAATATAAGCGCAAACTAAAATACGACATTCGTATGAAGAAACTGATTTACGTCTAAATGCTGATTCGTAAATCACTTTGATTAGGCGAGATGCAGTTTAAGCAAGGATATAAAGGCAGTTTGCAATTATGATAGAAATCAAAACGTAAATGCAAACTGAAATATGATGATCGTACGAAAAAATAGATTTATGTCTAAACGCTGATTCGGAAAGTGCAAAGCTTGAAACCCAATCGTATATGCGCAGAAAGCAGTAAGCTTTAGAGGAGGTTTGCAGTAAAGATAATATGCTCAAAGTAAATGCAAACCGAGATTTAGAGTGGTTTGGTCAATATTGACCTACTCCACTTTTGGCTTCCTCCACCGACGAGGTCACCGACATCAACTAGAAGCCTTTCTTCAATAAGCGAAGGCCAACCACCCTTTTATAGTTTCACTCCTTTTGACGGGCTTAGGAGACAACTCTTACAGAATTTCTCTCCTCTCTTTACAGCTCAGAACTTGGAAGAAAAGAGGGAGAAGAACTTTTGGCCTTTACAACAATTTTGAGCTCTAAAAATCAAAGAACAATGTCAATATTTCGATGTATGTTCTTACCCTTTCAGTGCTGAATGGGTGGGGTATTTATAGGCCCCAACCCAGTTCAAATTTGGAGCTCAAAACTATCAATTCCCGGAATTCCGGGATCAGGCGGTTGCACCTCCTGACTGGAGCGGTTGCACTGCTTGGCAAAGCTCGAAGACTGAGCCTCTCAGCGGTGCCACCTCCTGTCAAGGGCGGTTGCACCTCCTGCCAGAGCTCGAAGATCGAGCTCAAGCGGTTGCACCGCCTGGCAGAGCTCGAAGACCGAGCTCAAGCGGTGCCACCTCCTGTTAGGGGAGGTTGCACCGCCCAGTCTCGCTCGGAGACTGAGCCCAGGCGGTTCAACCTCCTGCCTTGGGCGGTTCAACCGCCTGGCAGAAATCAGGGTCCGAATGGGTTGATCCATTCGGCCCAATTTGGGTTTTTCAAGGGCCCAATTGCCCCAAGATTAAGTTAATGGGATCACCTCCCATTTCTCACTTAATCATTGTGCTAACTACGATATTCCCTAAGAAATTTACTGCAACTTGCTCCTACGTGTCAATCGCTTCTTCCGGCGAGCTTCCGGCGAACTTCCGTCGATCATCCGATGAACCCTCGGTGATGCTCTTGCGGGCTTCCGACAAACTCCTGGACTTGCGACGATTCACTTAGCGAGTTTCGACGTGCTTCTTTGGCAAGCTTATGGACTTCTCAGATTTGTTCCCGCAGAACCTTCGACGACTGTCCGAACTTCCGTCGAACTCTCGAACTCCCGACGTGATCACTGTCTTGACTCCGGCGCAACTCCTGCTGCATGTCTTTCTTCCATCGTAGTTAATCCTGCACACTTAAAACAAAACTTCGATCGAGACAATTAACCCTAAGCAATTAACCAAGTTGTCCGGCATGTCATTGGTCCCTCGACGCTTCGTCCGATTCTTCGGCGCATCGTCCTCTCCTACAGCCTTTTGCCCAATCGGCCAGTTGACTCTGCAACTCCGATATCCTTGGCACAAAACCCGCTCTTTTTGACCCGATGCCCGAGTCCACGGCCCGAAGCCGTCTGTCGATACGTCGACCGATCCACCGGCCCGACGTCCAATCTTCTGACATGTTCCTTCGGCACAACATGATTTTCCTGCTTTAATTATCTCATCCTGATCGAAGCATCCTGCGTCACTCAAAACGCAGATTAAATCATAAACATATATCAAGTGGTTTCATCATCAAAATACGAGATTCAACAATCTCCCACTTTTTGATGATGGCAACTACTTGATGACGGAGTTAACCTTAACTCCCGGAGTTTAAACAAACTCCCCCTATCAATATGCCATATTGATAGAATCTTGAATTCAAACTGAATTCAAGTCATTGCAATATTCATCATGAATACTTGCAACACGTCATCATGAACTTATGCATAAACTTATGCATAACATGTCATGTCATCAACATACTTCTCCCCCTTTGTCATCAACAAAAAGGAGAAGTACCACAATCAAGTGTTTGTGATATTGGTTCAACTCATTGTTTGAAAAACATAATATCAAGTTTTATCATCATGCAAGTTTGCTATTATCAAATATTAACATGTAAAATTGCGATGTAAGCTTTTGATATCATAACGCAAACATTTCAAGTGTTTATCAATTGTAGCATTTCATCACATGATAAGATATCAACGCGTAAAATTACGATACAAGTTCTTGATATCTTAACGCATGATGCAAACATGGCATAATGCAAATTTGGAAATCATAGCATCAATTCATATATCTCTTGATGATGCAAGCATTGCAAATATGGCAATAATATTAATTCATATATCTCTTGATGATGCAAGCATGGCATAATCATAGCATCAGTGTTCATAGCATCAATTCATATATTTCTCCCCCTTTGTCATAAAAAAAAAAGGAGAATGATATAAGCAAATTTTAAGCATAAGTGCTTGTAATTATTCATGTCATAACTAGATTCATATCATTTTCCAACAGTGAGTGATAGGATATCAATTATACAAACATCTCAAAGAATACATGACATGGAGATAGTTTTGAAAACTTCTTCCTTTTTATCTGTTATTATCTTTTTGCATGAAGGAGGAAGACTATTTGTGATACATGCTATTTGTGAGTTTACTTCGAGTGAAGTTAAAATCGATGAGAGATTAAATCATGCTTCATTTTTACAAGGATCAAGATATGTATGTGAAACAAATCCTTGCAAGTAATAACACTTTCATCCATATTCATCAAATCCATTTCTCAAAAAAAATATTTTCCACATGATATGTGTATGAGAGATGTATTTGCTAGTTGATTACATATGTCAAAAATCAATGATATAAACTAAACTTGATAAGACATATGCTTGTTAAGTTCAGAAGAGAGTAATGTATCGAGAAAATCCGAAAATGAAATTTGACTCTTTCTTGCATTCGGACAAGGTTTTGCTATAGATATTCAATTACAATCATGAAGGTAAGGCATGCTCATCATCATGGTAGTACGATGGCAAGTTTACAATTTTAAGACACGCAAGCTAGTAATTTTGAGATGTTCAAGAAAGCAATTCCTTTTCTTTTGAGAAGTGTAATTATTTTCTTTCTCCCTTTTTTTGAATTATATGAGCTAGCAAATTAGCTTTCAAGCATGTTTTGCTCCCCCTTTGTAATTGTCAAAAAGAAGGGAAGACCCTTTACGTTGATTTCTAAATTATGACAAAGATAAATAGCATTGATGAAAATTCAAGTCTTGAATGTCAAAACAATTATTTTATCATGAATATTTCATCATTACATGCATCATTATCATCATATATATTTTTAAAACATATAAACTCATTATTATATGATTCCAAATCATCATTCATATTATTTCAATCATTGTTTCAATCATCTTTATAGCTTATCATGCACAATATGTCAAACCATCTAACATGATACAAACATTTATTTTCAAAGTATTTATCACTATTTTCATGTATGATAATAAAGTGTTCATGATACCGAACATTAAATCAATATTTTTTAAGTATTTATCACTTCATTTTGATCATGATACTAAACATTCATCATTTAGAGCATTCATGACATTAAATCAACATTTATAATACTTCATTTTAGCAACAACTCATAGCATTTTAAATCATGATTCACATCATATGCAATACATCACATCATAATTAAAAAGCAAGTATTACGTGCATCATTGCAAATCATAAATGTTTCATATCATGATGGTATCAATTTTGTTAAATTATATCCTACCATGCATGATCATAACTTTTCATTTGTATACATCAAAATAAATTAATGAATATTTCATGTATTCATATCATCACATAAGGAATATCAAGAAGAAAATAATTGGGTGATGAGATAAACCTTTCATGAATACAAAGAATTGCATAAAAATCATATTATGAATACAAGGAATACAGGTCACAATCATTCAAGAGAAAAATCATCATTTATTTTCAATTCATTCAATTTGACAAATCATGATCATGATTTTGATAAAACTCATTTCAAATTTAAATCATCAAAATCATTTTTATGGCTCACAAAATTTATAACATAAATAGATTCATGATTTCATTGATAATATATTTTTTCCCCTTTTTTAAGTGTTTCATCTTAAGTGATCGATTTCATGTAAACATGCCTTTTCATTTATGTCAAATGAAAACATGCATCAATGTTTAGGATCGTAAAATGAATTTCATCATAAAACCATCAAGACCAATAAGTCACAAAAATCATTATGTATAACTTTAAAATCTCATGCATAAAATCATAAATCATGGTATCCAAACATTTAGTGTTTTTATTACATCATTATGCATCATTGAATATACAATCGTCAAGCATGACACTTACACTATTTCATATAACCATGCCTATTTCATTTATGTCAAACATGCATCAGTTTTTAAAGCCACTGTTATTATCATGAAAAACGAAAATCCATAATTATCAAGAATCATCATACATAATTTCAAAAATATATACTCATAAATCATAACTTCAAATTAAACATGATTTAATATACTCAAAATCGAGAAATAACAATGGACATCACCATGATACACATTATTACTTCTTAACCATGATTTCATATTTTCAATCAAAATCATTTTGTTTGTTTATCATAAAATATGTAATATTATCATTTTCGAAATTACTAGCATGATCATAATTTTTTTTTTAACATTAATTCTAAACAAAAAAGAAAATACATCATGAGAGCATCAAGTAATTTCAAAATAATTCAAGAGAGTTGAGTTACTTACCTTGTAGTCGAAGCCCGTCAAAGCCCAATTCGCCGTTTCACCTTTGGAAGTTCTTGATTCATCCTTGGTTGCCATCCTCTTCTTTGGCCTCTTCCTTCGTTCAAGTTCATTGTCTATTTTAGATTTTTGTTTAATAAACTTATTAAGATTTAGTGTTTGAAGTTCAAGTTCATCATTGTCCTCATCACTTGAGTCATCGCTCAAGTGGTATTCATTTGTCCGGAGTTCCAAATCCTTCCTGTTCTTTGGAAGGTGACTTTATTCATCATGTTTATCATGTTGTTCAATCAAAATCATTTTGTTTGTTTATCATAAAATATGTAATATTATCATTTTCAAAATTACTAGCATGATCATAATATTTTTTTTAAACATTAATTCTAAACTAAAAAAGAAAATACATCATGAAAGCATCAAGTAATTTCAAAATAAATTAGGGGGATTTCGATTACCTCATCATTGAAAGTGGTTAAGGCGTAGTTTGCCACCTCGCCTTTCTTGATTTTCTCCTCGTCTTCAGAGGAGCTCGATTCATCCCACTTTGTGTTCTTCTTCTTTGGCCTCTTCCTTCGTTCAAGTTTATTGTTTGTTTTAGATTTTTGTTTAATAAACTTATTAAGATTTAGTGTTCGAAGTTCAAGTTCATCATTGTCCTCATCACTTGAGTCATCGCTCAAGTGGTATTCATTTGTCCGGAGTTCTAAATCCTTTCTGTTCTTTGGAAGGTGATTTTGTTCATCATGTTCATCATGTGCATTGTGCACCATTTCATATGTCATCAATGAACCAATTAGTTCTTCAAGTGGTAAGTTGTTTAGGTTTTTAGCTTCTTGTATTGTAGTTACTTTTGAATCCCACTTCTTAAAAAGAGAACGCAAAATCTTGTTTACGAGTTCAAAATCCGAAAAACATTTTCCAAGAGCTCTTAAACTATTGACGACATCCGTGAAACGAGTGTACATGTCGCCTATAGTCTCGTTTGGTTGCATTCGAAAAAGCTCAAAATCATGCAATAAAATGTTAACTTTCGAGTCTTTGACTCTACTAGTTCCCTCGTGCGTGATTTCAAGTGTTCGCCAAATGTCAAAAGCCGTTTCGCACGTAGAAATCCGATTGAACTCATTTTTGTCCAAAGCGCAAAATAAGGCATTCATAGCCTTTGCGTTTAAAGAAAAATACTTCTTCTCCAAATTCGACCATTCGTTCATCGGTTTAGAGGGAAGTTGAAAACCATTTTCAATGATATTCCATAAATCCAAATTCATAGAAATCAAGAAAACTCTCATTCGAGTTTTCCAATAAGTGTAGTCCAATCCGTTAAACAACGGTGGACGAAAAACCGATAAGCCCTCTTGAAAGCCATGAAGATCCATTTCTCTCGGGTGTAAATCCGAAATGAGAAATACTGGGCTCTGATACCAATTGTTAGGATCAAGAGCACTAAGAGGGGGGGGGGGGGGGGGGGGTGTGAATTAGTGCAGCGGAAATCTTTCAACGATAAAAAAATGTTCGAACGATAAAAACGATTTCGGTGTGAAAGCCAATTCTAAGATTACTTTAACTTAAGATCAAGCAAGATGACGTTAAAGTCAATCTATGAAGGCAGTTTGTAGTTATGATGAAAGCCAGAATATAAGCGCAAACTGAAATATGACGTTCGTATGAAGAAACTGATTTACGTCTAAATGCTGATTCGTAAATCACTTGATTAGGCGAGATGCAGTTTAAGCAAGGATATAAAGGCAGTTTGCAATTATGATAGAAATCAAAACGTAAACGCAAACTGAAATATGATAATCGTATGAAAAAATAGATTTACATCTAAACGCTGGTTCAGAAAGTACAAAGCTTGAAACCCGATCGTATATGCGCAGAAAGCAGTAAGCTTTAGAGGAGGTTTGCAGTAAAGATAATATGCTCAAAGTAAATGCAAACCGAGATTTAGAGTGGTTCGGTCAATCTTGACCTACTCCACTTTTGGCTTCCTCCACCGACGAGGTCACTGACGTCAACTAGAGGCCTTTCTTCAATAGGCGAAGGCCAACCACCCTTTTACAGTTTCACTCCTTTTGACGGGCTTAGGAGACAACCCTTACAGAATTTTCTCTCCTCTCTTTATAGCTCAGAACTTGGAAGAAAAGTGGGAGAAGAACTTTTGGCCTTTACAACAATTTTGAGCTCTAAAAATCACAGAACAAGATCAAGATTTCGGTGTATGTTCTTGCCCTTTCAGTGCTGAATGGGTGGGGTATTTATAGGCCCCAACCTAGTTCAAATTTGGAGCTCAAAACTGTCAATTCCCAGAATTCCGGGATCAGGCGGTTGCACCTCCTAACTAGAGCGGTTGCACCGCCTGGCAGAGCTCGAAGATTGAGCCTCTAGGTGGTGCCACCTCTTGTCAGGGGCGGTTGCACCTCCGGCCAGAGCTCGAAGACCTAGCTCAAGCGGTTGCACCTCCTGACTGAGGCGGTTGCACCGCCTGGCAGAGCTCGAAGACCGAGCTCAAGCGGTGCCACCTCTTGTCAAGGGAGGTTGCACCGCCCAGTCTCGCTCGGAGACTGAGCCCAGGCGGTGCCACCGCCCAGTCTCGCTCGGAGACTGAGCCCAGGCGGTGCCACCGCCTGGCTGGAGCGGTTGCACCTCCCAGTCTCGCTCGGAGACTAAGCCCAGGCGGTGCAACCTCCTGCCTTGGGCGGTTCAACCGCCTGGCAGAAATCAGGGTTCAAATGGGTTGATCCATTTGGCCCAATTTGGGTTTTTCAGGGGCCCAATTGCCCCAAGATTAAGTTAATGGGACACCTCCCATTTCCAACTTAATCATTGTGCTAACTACGATATTCCCTAAGACATTTACTACAACTTGCTCCGACGCGTCAATCGCTTCTTCCGGCGAGCTTCCGGCGAACTTCCGTCGATCATCCGATGAACCCTCGGTGATGCTCCTGCGGACTTCTGGCAAACTCCTGGACTTGCGACGATTCACTTGGCGAGTTCCGACGAGCTTCTTTGGCAAGCTTATGGACTTCTCGGATTTGTTCCCACAGAACCTCCGTCGACTGTCCGAACTTCCGTCGAACTCTCGAACTCCCAACGTGATCACTGTCTTGACTCCGACACAACTCCTACTGCATGTCTTTCTTCCATCGTAGTTAATCCTGCACACTTAAAATAAAACTTCGATCGAGACAATTAATCCTAAGCAATTAACCAAGTTGTCTGGCATGTCATTGGTCCCTCGACGCTTCGTCCGATTCTTCGGCGCATCGTCCTCTCCTGCAGCCTATTGCCCAATCGGCCAGTTGACTCCGCAACTCCGATATCCTTGGCACAATACCTGCTCTTTTTGGCCCGATGCCCGAGTCCACGGCCCGAAGCCTTTTGTTGATACGTCGACCGATCCACCGGCCCGACGTCCAATCTTCTGACATGTTCCTTCGGCACAACATGATTTTCCTGCTTTAATTGTCTCATCCTGATCGAAGCATCCTACATCACTCAAAACGCAGATTAAATCATAAACATATATCAAGTGGTTTCATCATCAAAATACGAGATTCAACACCTCTAATATGATATGCCCGAGATATTCCACCTTCTATTGAAGAAAGCAAAAATTCGTAGTGGTTGTTGTGTGTTTAAAAGGTGGTTTTCGGTATGTCTTCTTTGCACGTTCGTATTTGATGATACCCGGATCAAAGGTCCAGCTTTGTGAAGATTTATGCTCCCTTTCATCTAGCAATTCATTTAATATTGGAATAAGGTATTTGTCTTTGATGGTCATGCCATTGAGAGCTCGGTAATCAATACATATTCGCCTTGTTCCATCCTTCTTGCGTACAAGTAGCACCGGTGAAGAGTAGAGGTTGCAACTTGGACGAATAACTCCTGTTTTGAGCATCTCTTATACAATCCTTTCTATTTCATCCTTCTGGAGATGTGGATACTGATATGGCTGAGCATTTGCTGAAGATTTGCCTGGAAGAATCGTTATACAATGATCATGCCGACGGGTAAGAGGTAGGTTGCGCGGTTCGTCAAATATATTTAAAAATTCAGCAAGCAAAGGATGTAGATTTAGATCTTCAAATTCTGTTGGCTCTCCCTTAGTTTGCTGCTCAAGTTGTACCAAAAAGTCGTTACATGTTTTATGCAAAATCTTCTCCATTTGTTATATGCAAATCGTTGTTATGTCGCCCCCACGTTTCCCGTGCAACGTCACCTGTTTCTCCTTACTGTAAAATTTCATAATTAGTTTCATAAAATTCCAGGAAACATCACCTAATGTCGTCAATTATTTAATTCTGTGCATGGCCTCATGATTGTTAAGAGGGAGAAGGAAGAAATCTACAATTATCTCTTGGTCCTGCAGCAATAGTTTCTCTTGCGGGCGCCTACGATCACAATTCAAAATCCGTCCGTCGGTGACCTTAACATCAAACCTGCAGGATTCTTGATAGGTAATGCTATCCGAACAGCAAGCTTACTATTTAGGAAGTTAGTAGTACTGCCCGTGTCGATGAGAACAGTGATCGGTTGTTGTTTGAGAAGGCCTCCAACTTTCATCGTTTGCGGGTTTGAGTAGCCGGCTAGTGTATGTACTGTAACGTCAGTCGGTTGTGGCTCTTCTTCTGCATCTTCTTTATGTTCAAGGTTCTCTTCTGAATGTTCAATAACCTCTTCTTCTATTGGTTCAATCATAAAAAGTCTCCCTTTCATCGTTTGCGGGTTTGAGTAACCAGCTAGTGTGTGTACTATAACGTCGGTCAATTGTGGCTCTTCTTCCGCATCTTCTTCATTATGTTTAAGGCTCTCTTTTGAATGCTCAATGACCTCTTCTTCTACTGGTTCAATCAAAAGAAGTCTCCCTTTTCTACAGCAATGCTTGTAACTCTACGGCTCATCGCAATGCCAACATAACCGCTTCGCAGATTGCTCCCGAAGCTCTTCTCTTGTCAACCTCTTTGGTGTAGGGACTCGGTCGACGGTAGGGGGGGCTGAGGGCTTCAGTATTTCTGGTTGAGGAGCAACTCTAGTCCTCCAAGATTCATGATTCAATCGCTCCTCTTGATGTCGTGCAAAAGAGATGGCTGCCATAAGCGTGTACGGTTGTCGCGCTTTAACTTCTCCCCGGATCTCCGGCTTCAAGCCCTCAATAAAGGTCCTCAATAGCTATTTTTGAGACCAATCACGAGTTTGATTAGATTACCTTTCAAACCTAGTTTGGTACTCCTGAATGGTGGAGGTTTGTCGGATCTTTGCCAGTTGTCCGTCAATATTCTCGTAATCGGTTGGTTTGAAGCGGATCAGCAATCCTTCTTTGAATTGTCACTACAAAAGGACTCCATAAGTGTGTTCAAACCAGTCAAACCACTATATGGCATCCCCTTCAAGATGTATAGCTGCAATTTTCACCATAGATGCGTCCGCGGTTTTGTGGTACCAAAAATATCGTTCCGCACGCGAAATCCAACCAATCGTGTCTCCTTCTTCCCATCTAGGGAAGTCCACCCTCATGCGTGGATGGTTGGGATCGATCATAGAACCTCCCCTCTTTTAGAAGTCATCTCTTCGGGCTTGGTGCGATTGGGCAGAGCTCTCTCCTTGATGTGATTTCTTCGGGCTTAGTGGTCGACCCAATCTGAGTTCAGTAAAGAGTGTCAGAATCGTATCCTCCATTCGTGCCTCAAAGGCTTCGAATTTAGCATTGATTGCCTCTTCAGATGCCATAGTATATGCCTCTAAATATGTGATGTTATGATCTCTCTTTTGTTGTCGGGTTAAAGGTGTGTATAGGTTGAGAGAGGTGATGGTCGAAAGGGTTAGTGGATTGGTAGATGTAGGCTGCAGTTTAGGCTTGCTTTGTGGCTGTTTTGGGTGTAGTTTGAGGGTGTGGTTTAGTAGAGTTTTAGGGCTGTGGATGAAAGTTTTGGATCTATGGTAGATGGCAGCAAAGGTTTGATAGAAATCAGTGAAAGTTGTAGCAAGTATGTGCTGTCTTGTAAGAGCAGAATTGTCGTCGAAGAAACAGCGGTTTCTCGATGTAATTTGCACTAAAAACTTGAGAGAATTGAGGAGGGAATTGATAGAAAAATCACAGTTTATATGATAGCAAGGATGACTAATTTAATCAAGAAAATTTCGGCAGTATAACAGCAAGGAAATTGGTGCAAGTTGCGATAGCAGAATTCTCGTCGAAAAATTTCAGCGGATTACGATGAAAATTTACAGCAACACAAAATCATTTTTAGAGATGAATTCCTCAATAGATCAATATTAGATGGAAGCCAAGATGATCTATAAAGTGTAAAAGATATTTCATTCAAAAAAGAATGCAAATAGATGGGTTAAGGCAACAATATGCGGCTGAAATTTTCTGCAGCACAGATTTTTAAGTATAGCAGATTGGACGTAAAAGATCAGTAGTTTATATTGAGAATTTTTTGATGAAACCAAAGGGAAATCCACTATTAGGAAGTGTCAAAGTTATCATAAAAATTTCGTAGAGATTTGGATAGAAACAACATAGTATCAAGATCAAACAAACAGTGCTATGCGGCTGAAATTTTACGGTGCATATTTTCAAGTATAGCAAATTATATGTAAAATATCAATGGTTTATATTGAGAATTTTTTGACAAAACCAAAGGAAAATCTGCTGTTAGGAAGTGTCAAAGATGTCATAAAATTTTGTAGAGATTTGGATAGAAAAATCACAGTAGCAAGATCAAACAGACGGTGCTATACAATTAGAATTTTGCAATGTATCTTTCGTCATAGAGATGAAAACTTTGTGATAAAAAGTTTATGCAGTAATATAGGAACAGTTTTTTTTTTTTATTATCGAATAAGGATAACTAAATTGCAGCAGTAGTAAGGTAGGAAACCAGAACCTATTGCAATTCACGGGGAAATCAAAGGATGATCCGCGGTGGTGGAGATGATGGCGGAATTCGGCGATGATCTTTTAAGCAATTGTGGGAATTGCTTTGGGTAGTTGTGGAGGGTTGATGGATGGCTATGGAAGGGCAACAAGATGCCAAGAATGCTGCTCTAATACCAGGTGTTAGAACCCTTGCAGATTCTAAACTTGGGGTTGATCTCTTTAGGGGATCGGCCTCCTTGGAACTCTATAGGGGTTCCTCCCTCCAAGTTGCTGCTCAAAGGCTGCAGAAAAGATTCATCTATTGCTTATCAAAAGAGGAGGAATATATGGCTATTTATAGGGTTTCTAAACCCTAACTTCTAATAGGACTCCTACTTCTAACCAACTCCAAATAGGACTTCTACTCAAGACTCCTATTCATTTACAACTCCTAATTCTTCTCTAAGAAACAACCTCCTAACCCTAGCCGGCCTCTTCACCTCTTTAATAGGGGTCGGCTTAGGTAGGTTTTACATGAATGTCCCTCTCAATTAGGACTCTCCTAGCTAGAGTCCTAACAGATAGCAAGTCGAATTCAGGGTATGTGTACACCTTGAATGGAGGAGCAGTGTGTTGGAATAGTTCCAAGCAAGATACTACTGCTGACTCGACCACAGAGGCGGAGTACATTACTGCATCAGATGTAGCAAAGGAGGGAGTTTGGGTGAAGAAGTTCATCATAGATTTGGGAGTTGTGCCGAGTAGCGAGGAGCCGATCTCCTTATATTGCGACAACAACGGGGCGATTACTTAAGTGAAGGAACCCAAATCTCATCAAAAATCTAAGCATGTTCTAAGGAGGTTCCACCTTATTAGAGAGATCGTAACCCGAGGAGATATAGCAGTGGAAAGAGTTCCATCCGAAGATAATATTACAAATCCATTGACAAAGTCGTTGTCTCAGATTGTCTTTGAGCGTCACAGGGGTTTGATGGGGATCAGACACATAGGTGATTGACTTTAGGTCAAGTGGGAGATTTCTAGTCATAGGTGCCCAACAAGCCAATCACGTGAGTGATGGCACGTGTGACTTGATACATAATCTTTTTGCTTATTATATTTTGGCATATATCACTTTATAACTATTGCATATATGTATATATATATATTGTGATGTCCTTGGATTTGTGCATTGGGAATCGGATCATGATGAGATCACGATAATGAGATCGATTCACCTTTAAACAAAGATCCTAAACAATCCCAGTCATAGGTTACTCGAGAGGGACATCGTGATAACCGGACAGACTGGTTTGTTGTATACCTGTCCATATGATGGATGCAACTGGTCTCATAGCTGCTCGTGTAGGGACACTAGGGATACAGTACAGGTGCTCATTGGAGAATGAGTTCACTGATTGATCCGCTTACGAAATGCTGGATGGTTGATGATGCCTTATTGTCAGACAGTGATTCCGTAGTTCTTAGACTTGAGACACCAAGGATGCCCTATATGAGTGCTCCACTCTTTGATACCAGAATTATAGGTTTGGTTGTCCCAAATCTAGTACAACTGGTCATTGGGAGTGGTAGTCAACCTTACGAGGGCTATTGAGTGTCGATAGAGGATCATTCACTCTTAGCGTCATGAGAGGAATATCTCATGTGTTCTTGCTCAAACAAATCCCTGGCCAAGGTCATTCGAGTTGAGAGAGAAAGAGTTCTCCGAGAGAATCCGATTAGAGCGAGACTCGAGTAGAAACCATATGGGTCTGACAGCACCATGCTCGATATACGGTCTCTAGGATATTAGATGGATGAGGGACTATAGGTACACGGTAACTAAGGACAGACAGGTCCAATGGATTGGATTCCCTTGTATCGTTTGGGGACTACGGCGCAGTGGCCTAGTACGTCCGTAGTCGATGAATCAAGTGAATTATTACAAAGATAATAATTCATTGAGTTAGGAGTTCTAATAGGTATGACTCACGACCAGCTCGATATTGGGTCTAGAGGGTCACACACATATGGTAGGCATTGCGATAAGTAGAGGTTCGGATATGAGATATCCAACAAAGCCCTTGTCTTATTGGATATCCAATAAGCCCCTGAATTATTGGATCCCATGGACGAGATCCAATAAGAGCCCATGAGAGATTATTGGATAGAGATCCACTAATCTAAAAGGCTTGGGTTATTGGATGTAGATCCAATACCCACTAGGCGAGGATCCATTAGGGTTTGATAGGGGACCTCTATAAATAAGAGGGATTCAGAGCCTCATAGGCTAGAGCCTTTGCTTGCCTCTCCTATTCTCCTTCCCCTCTCCACCACAAAGCAGGCCTGGAGTTTTGAGGAGTGTCGTCGCAGCCCTACTATGTAGATCACCGCTAGAGAGGAGGACGCTTGACCTCCTTCATCCTCTCCTAAGGATTTGCATGGAAATAGGGATGTACGATCTCCCTAGGTAACATAATCTACTCTATACATAGTTTTTTAGTTTCATGGATTTTGCGCACCAATCTTCGCACGACGATGAACATCTCATTGGGAATCGGGGATTTGTTTTCTTATTCTTCTACTGCGCATGTGATGTCGCCCGCAAGATTTCCTAACAACCTCTACGATTCAAGAGTACCAAATTAGGTTTGAGAAGCTATCCTATCTTGCTTGTGATTGGATTGACCATTAATTGTTAGAAACATTCATCGAAGGACTCAAGCCAGAGATAAAAGGGGAGGTTAAGGCACGACAACCCGTACCGTGATAGCGATTTCTTTTGCCCGAATATAAGAAGAACGGCTCAACTAAGATGGTCGGAGGATGAGAACCTCTCCTAGGCCCATGGCATATAAACCTCCTACACCTAGCTATCCTTCACTGCCAAAAAATTTGACAAGAGAAGAACTACATTACCGATCAGCAAAGGGTCTTTGTTGGCATTGCGACGAGCCGTGGAACCGTGATCATCGCTGAAAAAGGGGCCTTCTCCTATAGATTGAACCTCTTGAAGACATAGAGGAGGAGATCCAGGAGCATGAGGAAGAGGTTGCGGATGAAGAACAACAACTGGTTGATATTACAATGCATGCCCTTGCCGGTTACGCAAACTCGCAAACGATAAAAATGGGAGGACTTCTGAAGCAACAACCTATCACCGTTCTTATTGATATCGGGAGCACTAAGGATAAAATAGAATGGATTGTAAAAGAGATGCTCGAAAAATGAGTTATTCGGCTAAGTTGCAGTCCCTACTCTTTATCGGTGCTCCTCATACGAAAGGACGGAACATGGGGAATGTGCATTGATTACTGAGCCCTCAATGGTATAACCGTTAAGGACAAATATCCTATTCCAGTAGTAGATGAATTGCTAGATGAATTAAAGGGAGCATGAGTCTTCACAAAGTAGGACCTTCGATCCGGGTCTCATCAAATACGAGTGTACAAAGACGACATACCAAAAACCTCCTTTCGAACACACAACGACCACTATAAATTTTTGAAGGTGGAATATCTTGGATATATCATATCAGAGGAAGGTGTTGCGGTGGATCCCTCCAAAATTAAAGTAATGCAGAACTGGCTGACCCTGAGGAACATAAAATCGTTACGCAACTTTCTTGGTTTAACAAGCTACTACCGCAAGTTCATGAAAAACTATTAAAAGATCAGTGCACCCCTTACTTTCTTACTGAAAAAAGATGTCTTCCAATGGTTAGACAAAGCCACCACCACCTTCGATGAACTTAAAGCTGCAATGACGATAATGCCCGTACTAGTGCTACCCGACTTCGACAAGACTTTTGCTATTGAAGCCAATGCCTCTAGAGTCGAAATTGGTGCTATATAAATCCAAGATGGCTAGCCTCTTGCTTATACAAGTAAGGCGTTATCTCCTTCCCATCTCAAGATGACTATTTACAGCAAAGAGATGCTTGCGATTGTGCATGCGGTGACCAAGTGGAGACCATACTTGATTGGGCGACACTTTCAAATCAAGGTCGACCATAAAAGCCTAAACTATTTCTTAGAGCAGAAGATATCTTCCCCCGAGCAGCAAAAATAAGTAACAAAGCTTCTTGGATATGATTATGAAATTACTTACAAAAAGGGGAAAGAGAATGTTATTGCAAATGCGCTTTCGTAGTTGCCCGAGCAAGCTGAATTTTTTACCGTTTCACTTTCGACCATTGACTTCCTTGAGGATATTAAGATGGAATGACAGGAAGATCTGGAGACTAGTAAGGTCATAAAAAAATTGAAAGAAGCACCAAGCTTCGTGGCTCAATACAGTTGGGACTCAAAAGAATTGCGCTATAAAGGACACATTGTGTTGTGCCAAATTATACTTGCATCTTCGCGAGCATATTTTGGATAGAGTTATTCCAAATGCTGGGCAATAAATTGAAAAGGAGTATGTCATATCACCCACAAACCAACATCTAGACTAAGGTGAATAGGTGCTTAGAGACATACCTAAGATGCTTCACTAGTGACCGGCCAAAAGAGTGGACAAAGTGGCTTCATTGGGCCGAGTGGTGGTATAATACAACTTATCATTCATCCATAAAATGTACTCCCTATGAGGCTATGTATGGCCGACCTCTCCCTGTGATCCCAAAATATGTGTTGTGCACCTCTAAAGTAGAACAAGTAGATAGGGAACTATAGGACAGAAACAAAATGTTGAAGTTGCTAAAAGATAATCTTACTACAGCTCAAGCAATGATGAAACAATAATATAATCAACACAAAGGCGAAAGAGAATTTTTGGTAGGAGATTGGGTCTTCTTATGACTCCAACCATACAAGCATATATCAATCTAGACCAGAAATCTATGAAGCTTTCACCTCGGTTCTATGGACCCTACCAAATTTTGGAGCTTATTGGAGCGGTAGCATACAGATTAGACTTACCTGCTAGCTCTCGAATCTATCCAATCTTCCATTTGTCATGTTTGAAGCTCAAGCTGGGACAAAACAAGACAGCTTAAGGCAATCTACCAAATATGACTACTTAAGGAGAACTCTAGAACCAATCGAGTGCTATTATTGATCGATGGATCATGACTCGATGACGACGACCCACTACTAAAGTACTAATACAATGGGTAAACCTACCAGTAGAAGATGCCACTTGGGAGAACTATGACGACTCGAAGATCAAATTTCCATAATTCATGGATCGTCAGCCTCGAGGACAAATCTGATTTAAAGAAGGCATGTCTATTATGACTCTAGCTAGGAGAGTCCTAATTAAGAGGGGCATTCATGTAAAACTTCCTACCTAGCTGACCCCTATTAAAGAGGTGAAGAGGTCGACTAGGGTTAGGAGGTTGTTTCTTAGAGAAACATTAGGAGTTGTAAATGAATAGGCATCTTGAGTAGGAGTCCTATTAGGAATTGATTAGAAGTAGGAGTCTTGGGTAGGAGTCCTATTAGGAGTTGGGGTTTAGAAGCCCTATAAATAGCCATGTATTCATCCTCTTTTCTTAAGCAATCGATGAATCTTTTCTGTAGCCTTTGAGCAGTAACTTGGAGGAATGAACCCCTATAGAGTTCTAAGGAGGTCGATCCCCTAAAGAGATCAACCCCAAGCTTAGAATCTACAAGGGTTCTAATAGATTTCTTTTCATAGTTCATAATGAATTTTAATATGAACAAGCTTGAGGTGACTCTTCCGAAGCTTCTCAATATGTTGAGCGAGACAGAGAGCACTATTAAGAAAGAGAAACTAGTTCTCTACACTGGTGAGACCATAAAGAAAAGGAAAGCATAAAAGTCCTATAAGAAGGGTAATGACAAGGACAGACTAGGTAAAGCAAAGGTTGCTAAGAAAGACCTAGCAAAGGATGAAGGCCAGTGCTTCCATTATAGAAAATATAGGCATTGGAAGAGGAAGTGCAAATAGTATCTTGTAGAGAGGGCGAAAAAAAAGCTTAGAGAAGCTTCAGGTACATTCATGATCATTCTCCATTTATCAAACTATTATGATAACACATGGGTATTGGATACCAGTAGTGCTTATCTTATTTGTAATTCATTGCAAGTTCTGAAAAGGCCTAGGAGGCTAGCAAGAGGCGAGATGGATCTCAAGATGAGCAATGGAGCAAGAGTTGCTACAGTAGCTATTAGCAAGGTCACCCTACATCTACCTAGTGGAGCTATTATTGCATTGGATGCATGTTATTTTGTTCCCTCTATTATCCAAAACATTATTTTCATTTCATGTTTGATAATTAGTGGATATAAATGTTAGGATCAAGAGCACTAAGAGGGGGGGGTGAATTAGTGCAGCGGAAAACTTTCTGCGATTAAAATGAAACTGCGTTCGAACGATAAAAACGATTTCTGTGTGAAAGCCGATTCTAAATTTTCTTTAACTTAAGATCAAGCAAGATGATTTTAAAGTCAATCTATGAAGGCAGTTTGCAGTTATGATGAAAACCAGAATATAAGCGCAAATTGAAATACGACGTTCGTATGAAGAAACTGATTTACGTCTAAATGCTGATTCGTAAATCACTTGATTAGGCGAGATGCAATTTAAGCAAGGGTATAAAGATAGTTTGAAGTTATGGTAGAAATCAAAACGTAAACGAAATCTAAAATATGATGATCGTACGAAAAAGCAGATTTACATCTAAACGCTGATTCGGAAAGTGCAAGGCCTGAAACCCGATCGTATATGTGCAGAAAGCAGAAAGCTTCAGAGGAAGTTTGCAGTAAAGATAATATGCTCAAAGTAAATGTAAACCGAGATTTAGAGTGGTTCGGTCAATCTTGACCTACTCCACTTTTGGCTTCCTCCACCGACGAGGTCACCGACGTCAACTAGAGGCCTTCCTTCAATAGGTGAAGGCCAACCACCCTTTTACAGTTTCACTCCTTTTGACGGGCTTAGGAGACAACCCTTACAGAATTTTCTCTCCTCTCTTTACAACTCAGAACTTGGAAGAACAGAGGGAGAAGAACTTTTGGCCTTTACAACAATTTTGAGCTCTAAGAATCACAGAAAAGGATCAAGATTTCGGTGTTAAATTGCTGCTTTTTAGTGCTGAATGGGTGGGGTATTTATAGGCCCCAATCCAGTTCAAATTTGGAGCTCAAAACTGTTAATTCCCGGAATTCCGGGATCAGGCAATTGCACCTCCTGACTGGAGCGGTTGCACCGCCTTGCAGAGCTCGAAGACTGAGCCTTTGGGCGGTGCTACCTCTTGTCAGGGGTGATTGCACCTCCTGACAGAGCTCGAAGACCGAGCTCAGGCGGTTGCACCTCCTGACTTAGGCGGTTGCACCGCCTGGCAGAGCTCGAAGACTAAGCTCAGGCGGTGCTACCTCCTGTCAGGGGAGGTTGCACCGCCCAGTCTCGCTCGGAGACTGAGCCCCAGGCGGTGCCACCGCCTGGCTGGAGCGGTTGCACCTCCCAGACTCGCTCGGAGACTGAGCCCAGGCGGTGCAACCTCTTGCCTTGGGCGGTTCAACCGCCTGGAAGAAATTAGGGTCCGAATGGGTTGATCCATTCGGCCCAATTTGGGTATTTCAGGGGTCCAATTGCCCCAAGATTAAGTTAGTGGGATCACCTCCCATTTCCAACTTAATCAATGTGCTAACTATGATTTTTCCTAAGACATTTACTGCAACTTGCTCCAATGTGTCAATCGCTTCTTCCGGCGAGCTTCCGGCAAACTTCCGTCGATCATCCAATGAACCCTCGGTGATGCTCCTGCGGACTTCCGGCAAACTCTTGGACTTGCGATGATTCACTTGGCGAGTTCCGACGAGCTTCTTTGGCAAGCTTATGGATTTCTCGGATTTGTTCCAACAGAACCTCCGACGACTGTCCGAACTTCCGTCGAACTCTCGAACTCCCAACGTGATCATTGTCTTGACTCCGGTGCAACTCCTGCTGCATGTCTCACTTTCATCGTAGTTAATCCTGCACACTTATCTCAACATATAGATTAGATAACAAATGACAATTGACTTCATCATCAAAATCCGAGATTCAACAATCTCCCCCTTTATGATGATGACAATCAATTGATAATGGAGTTGACCTTAACTCCCCCTGTCTATATGCCATACTTGAGATAAATCATTCTTGAATTCAAGACCTAAGAATTCATGAAGCATATTGATAAGTTAAATCATTTGAACTTATCAATACTCTCATCATGATTTCCATCATGATGTATCTCTCTGAAGATGATGTCAGGGCTTGACATTCATTTTCAAATTTTACATAACAATTTTGAATGATGGTAATTATAGCAATTCATCATATTGTAAGATATCAACATGTAATGCTGTGAAGTAAGATTTTGATATCATTACATGATGTACATATTTCAAATATTTTAGCAATTGTTACATTTCTTCACATGGTAAGATATCAACTCTAGGCATAATGCAAATTAATGCATGGCATTTGTTTATATATCTCTTGGTGATGCAAGCATGGCATATTCATAGCATCAGTGTTTATAGCATCAATTCATATATTTCTCCCCCTTTGTCATCAACAAAAAGCATGGTTGTTGTGATACCAGGAGAACAAATAAGCAAATTATCAAGCATATAAAGAAAGGCATGATACGTAGATTGCTTTGAATACTTCTTCCTTTGTTATAATCCTTTGTGCATGAAGGAGGAAAGCCATTTATGATTCCAGCTATTTGTGAGTTTACTTTGAGTCAAGATATGTGTTTGTAACAGCTTTTTGCAAGTAAAAATACTATCATCCATATTTCAAGGTGGAATTCATAAGTAGGAATCATTTCATCAAATCCATTTCAGAAAAAAAAATATTTTTCATAACAGTGTATGAGAAAATTCGATTTTTAGCATGCCAATTGCTAAAAATGAAATGAACTCTTTGTTAAGTGATTCCGAAAAGTGAAATGAACTCTTTCATGCATTCGGACAAAAGTATGCTACAGATTTTCAAATACAATCATGAAGACAAAACATTTTTGTATTCAACACATAATTTCCAACATGTTATTTAGGTATGTAATGGCAATCAAGTGATTTGATCATTCAATAAAGTCCGAAAAATAATTTTAACTAGTTTATCTATTCGGACACATCAACATTCCTAATTCTCTTCTTATGAAATCAAATTGTTCTTCATTTAGAGGTTTTGTAAAAATGTCAGCTAGTTGATGTTTAGTATCAATATCATGGCAATGACTTATCAACTGCATTGGTATATCACTTTTTCAAACTATATTTATCATGGAAATCAAGGCACTAGGTTTTCAAAACATTTAGTTTCAATGTAAAATCTGAGATAAACAACGATAGATGTTTACAACTCTGCATATACTCAAAAGATATTAGGTAACTATATCAAGGATCAAGGCAAAGCTCATCATGGCGAGTAACATAAGGAGTTTACAATAACAACAGATGATTGTGTTCATACAAGCTCATTCATGAGGTGGAAAATTAAAGTGCCTAAACAAAGAGTCAAATTGTCGATGAATTTGCTGCAGCTCAGATAGGATTTGATCTTGTCGATGTTCAAGCCGTTCTTGTCTTTGTTCGAATTGGTCCATCCGAATCCCAATATCTTTGACAGATGATGTATGAGTTTGCTCAAACGGATGTGTTTCCTCAAAGGGACAGATCGGAGGAGATTGGGTACCCCTAAAGACTGGTGTTTCCGGTTCTAGTTGAGGGGGATCGGTTCTTCTTGGCATTCTAACCCAGTTATTGTTTCTATAAAAACATCTTAATCGGTGAAGTAGATTTTTATTTATTATGCTAAATCTATCTACTTTTATTACTTCTTCTTCCGGTGGTATTAGAATATCGTAGGCTTTCATTATTCTAGTGATTATACCACCATATGGGAGCATCATGTCTTTCTTAGATAGTTCTAACATGTTTTGTTGGATAAGATAATCAAGACAGATGTCATGTCCTTTCATGATCAAATACATAGTTCCTAATTCTAATTGGCTTACTTCATCATGATGAAATTGTTTAGGGAGAATGATGCTAGTTAGGATATGATAAAGTACCTTAGTGTTTAGAGGCAGTAGATGTTCACAACTTTTAGGAACAAATGCTAAGTTGGGATTGGCAAAAATTATTCCTAAGGCTTCAACATATGTTGTTCCAACAATTTCATCATCCCATGATCCTCTAAAGTAAAGTCCTCTACTTTTCATGGGAATGCCTATCATGTCGCAAATGAATTTATCCATAATTGAGATGTGTTGTCCTAGAAGATAGGTAGACATTCTTTCTTCTTCATCTATTTGTATGTTGTAAAACAATCTAACAAGTCTTGGATAGATGGGTTCATTAATTTGTAAATTAGGAAGTAGATCTAAGTTTGCAAACCATTGGATTGTCTCTAAGTCTCTTAGTTCATTTAAATCTACATATTTTCCCTTATTGACACTCCTAAGTTCGAAAGAGGAAAATTTTTCAGCATGGTATTTTGAATCGAAAAGGTTGAGATCAAAATCTTCTACTAATCTCCTCTTTCCTTTGTCCCTTGAGGATCTTCTAAATCCCATAACTACTGCTGTTTAGAAGAATAGTGATGAGCAAGAGTAAATGAATCAAAACATAGAGTTTAAGGGCTTCTTAGAGAATACCTTAGTGAGATCTTCAAGAGAGGGAAGGATTGTTGATGTTTTGCTCCGAAATGAGGGGTATTTGGGATTCTATGAGGGGAGAAATGGGGATGGAGGAGGCTTGGAAGAGTAGAGAAGGGAAGGGAGTGAGTTGGGGTCGGTTTCACTGCCGGCCCTAGCTTGGGTTAAAAAGGGCAGAGTTACAAGCGGTTGCACCTCTGGCTGGAGCGGTGCAACCGCTTGCAACACGTGATAGCTGGAGGTGCTACCTCCAGCTGGGGCGGTGCCACCGCCTGCAGGCGGTGAGCACTTGTTCTGATCGCAGTGTAATCTGATTTGAGAGTTTTTGTCTTGAGAAGAATTTTCATTCAGAGCAATCAACTTTACTTACATAATTACGTAAGAGTTTTCATTTTAAGACAAGAACTTTTGCACGATCAAGATAGATCTTTTAACGTGCATACTCTCAATATCGTACACATGTTTGTGATAGTTTGTTCAAGTTGGTAAGCCTTGCAAGTTCATGACAGACTTAGTCAGTTCATGATACAGAGTTGGATTCAAAAGTTAAGAACGGTTGAAGTTGATGAAAATCCAGAGGATATGTGAATTGAGAATCATACGTTTCTAATTCTGAAAAGTCAATTAGGATTGTATCTAAATCGCATTTGTGATTTTAAATTTATAATCTCCATCTGTTATTTAGGCTAAAGAGCACTGTGAGTTCCTTTTTGGATCTTGGGTCATGAATATCGAGAATCCAAGGAGCAGAATATTATTTCTTGCTCCAGCTTATTTTTTTTTTTTATGTTTTTACAGGAAAGGATGATTTTTAGGTACCCATTTGCTTTTGGGTGCCTCACAAATAGATCTACATTGTCTATCATGTTGCATAGAATTTATCATGGTTCCTTTAGGAACCTAAATCAATTTGTTTGGACTAATTTTCTTGAATGGACAATAATGCGTCTTGTGTCCAAATTTGCAACAAAAGTTGCATTTGTTTTGGTGTCGAACATGTAAGATGAGGCCTTTTATGAAGGTGGTTGGATTTTGGTGAGGACTTCTCACAAATCCAATTCCACTTCTTTTGGGAACGTGACCCTTGTTTGCAAGGATCATGTTCAATGACTTGCTACCAACCTCGAATTTCTTCAAGGTGTCCTTAAGTAGCAAGTTTTCCTTTTGGAGAGTTTCTAGATCATGGCATTTGATGCATGAACTTAAACTATCATGATATTCAGTTTTTAACTTATCAAAATTACAAGTAAGACTATCATGCTCCTTTTTTAGCAATTTGTATTTTCTATTAATAATCTTGCATTCATCAAATAAGTCATGGAAGGCATTTAATAATTCATCAAATGATAAATCTGCATCTATTAAATTTGTTACCTCATCTCCGATGGCCATTAAGGCGTAATGAGCAACTTGCTCGGTGTTGGACTCTTCTTCTTCGGACGCGCTCGAGTCATCCCACATTACTTTGAGCGCCTTCTTCTTTGATGTTCTCTTTTTGGCTTGGGGACAATCACTCTTTTTGGCTTGGGGACAATCACTCTTGTAAGATGAGGCCTTTTATGAAGGTGGTTGGATTTTGGTGAGGACTTCTCACAAATCCAATTCCACTTCTTTTGGGAACGTGACCCTTGTTTGCAAGGATCATGTTCAATGACTTGCTACCAACCTCGAATTTCTTCAAGGTGTCCTTAAGTAGCAAGTTTTCCTTTTGGAGAGTTTCTAGATCATGGCATTTGATGCATGAACTTAAACTATCATGATATTCAGTTTTTAACTTATCAAAATTACAAGTAAGACTATCATGCTCCTTTTTTAGCAATTTGTATTTTCTATTAATAATCTTGCATTCATCAAATAAGTCATGGAAGGCATTTAATAATTCATCAAATGATAAATCTGCATCTATTAAATTTGTTACCTCATCTCCGATGGCCATTAAGGCGTAATGAGCAACTTGCTCGGTGTTGGACTCTTCTTCTTCGGACGCGCTCGAGTCATCCCACGTTGCTTTGAGCGCCTTCTTCTTTGATGTTCTCTTTTTGGCTTGGGGACAATCACTCTTGTAGTGTCCTGGCTTTTTGCATTCATAGCAAATAACTTGGTCCTTCTTGGGTTCAAGTTTCTTTTAATGAATTTTTTAAAATTTCTTGTTAAAAGTGCCAAGTCATCATCACAGTCCTCATCACTTGAGTTTTCTCTCAAGTGACCTTCTGAAGTTTTAAGTGTCATATCCTTCCTGTTCTTTGGAAGGATGTCTTCTTGCTCTTCATGAGCTTTACAAGTCATCTCGTAGGTCATTAATGACCCGATTAGTTCTTCAAGAGGGAAGTTGCTTAGATCTTTTGCCTCTTGAATAGCAGTAACTTTAGGATCCCAACTCTTAGGAAGGGATCTTAGAATCTTATTTACGAGCTCAAAATCCGAAAAACTCTTTCCGAGTCCTTTTAGACCATTGACGACATCCGTGAAACGGATAAACATGTCGCCAATGGTTTCACTCGGTTTCTTCCAGAAAAGTTCGAAAGAATGTAATAGAAGATTGATTTTTGACTCTTTCACTCTACTTGTGCCTTCGTGAGTCACTTCGATTATGTGCCAAATATCAAATGCGGTTTCACAAGTTGAAACACGGTTAAACTCGTTTTTATCAACTGCACAAAATAAGGCATTCATAGCCTTTGCATTAAGAGCGAAAGCATTCTTCTCCAATTCATTCCAATCGATCATTGGAAGAGAAGACATCGAAAATCCGTTTTCGACAAGATTCCAAAGTTCAAAATCTATAGAAATAAGAAAGATCCTCATTCGGGTCTTCCAATAGGTGTAGTCCGTCCCACTGAACATGGGTGGACGTGTAATAGAAT